>NC_073355.2:6342500-6642500 GCF_027580225.2 Misgurnus anguillicaudatus
TTTTCTTAAAATCGCCATGAAACGTAATTAGCGATTGTCTTATTTTTCCTGTGGTGATGTATATCCGAGTGAACCGGCTTCTGAAATGAAAATGGTAGGGCTGGAATTGAATTTGTCCATCAAGAATAGATCGGATCATTGAAAGTTGGGTCATGTTGCTAATTGCTAATCGCTGCAATCTTTTCCTGGGCCCTGTCGTGACCGGAAGTAAAGAGAGATCTTTCGAGAAGGAGAATATCCCTGCTGAATAAAACAATAAAAGCATTACAGAAAATTCTAATGGTTTCCATTAAAATACCAATAGGAACCATTAGCTTTTACTATTAAAACCATACTGTAGTGTGTTTTGGGCCATATTCCATTGGAACCAACCAATAGAACCAATACATACCATTAGAGGCCAACAAAAACCAATACACTGTAGTGTGTTTTGGGCCATATTTCATTAGAACCAATACAATTCCCAATCAAACCAATAAAACCATTAGAATTTTCTGTAATGGTTTTATTGTTTTTTTTTCAGCAGGGAAGATAAATATACAAAAATAATATAGCTCACAAGTCATTGCGACTTTAAGAACATCCTCAAGGAAATAAATAAAAACTTTCTTAAAATAAAAGTTAAAAAATGTCAGTTATGAAGAATTTTTAAGAATGTGAATCCCGCCCCAGCTCATGCATTTCAGAAACAATTTTAATGAAAATGTGTGTGTGTGTGTGTAACGTGTATAATTGGGCATCCCATAAAAAGCCTTATAACATTACAATCGTAAATGAATGAGCATTTATTTACTGCATGAACAATGTCACAAATTTTGCTTGACTCATATTTTATTCATAAGTAATATACAGGAGAATATGTGCATAAATGGAAAAAAAGAGACAATTTGACCAATCAATTTTTTAGGCTACATTATGCTTTTAAACCATGCAAAAAAGCATTTGTGCCATCTCACAAATAAAAAACATCTGATATTACTCTGTGAACCAAGTTTTACCAACTACTACCAGAAACACAATAATGGTGAGAATGTAGACAGTAATGAAAGTAACGTTGATTATCATTGCCGCTCTGTGCCAGCACCCAGATTTCCTCGCCCCACCTTTAGGATTGGCTGCAGTCTGAAACTCTATAAGGATTTGCTTTAGACGCTCCAGGATACATAACTGATCTTCACTTCGATCTGTTGGTGGGTCCGCTAGGCTGTTTGAATCTTTTACAGTGTCTGTAACAAAGACTTAAACAGTTACTGTTTCTTAGGCTCTAGGACATTACGAATTGTTTATTATAGTACATTAAATTTGGGATGGCACCGGGGGTGGCGAGTCAGGAGTAAAGTGCATACTGAGTTGTCTGTTGTTTATGTCAAGTAAACGGCGATAAACAGTTTTTGCAATGCGACCATTTTATGTCCCCATCAATGCCAGAATCAAACCTACGCCCTTGAACAGGAGTTAACTTACAGGCTGTGAGTCTAAGCGGGAGGAATTATGATAATGTCTGTCTTTACTACATCACCAATCCCAGAAATTAAAATGTTGCCTACAATCTGTGTGTTCGTTGTAGTCCAAGAAAAGAGATTTACGTTGAAGATGATAACTTGCGTCAACGTGTACTTTGGGGTTTGTAGTTTTTGCATATCGTTAACATGTACTAATACACACCTCAAGCAAATGAAAAATCGTGAATTTGGACGATAGTTGCTCTTTAACTGTGTTTTTTTGGCATATTAAATACCTTTTGTGACCTTGTCTGTGAAATCCAGGCTAAAATGTAATTATGAGAATTGGGGCATCAAAATTTGATTTGAATCTTTGTCATGATACTCCGTCAATATTAAAGGTATCAAGGTTATATTTTCACAGAATGTTACATTGTACACATGATACATATGGTAGGATGATTTTATTTTATATTTTACCAGGAACAGTAGATGTGGAATCCTCAAGTGCTTCTGAATTAATCTGATCTCCTCTAGCCATCAGAAAATCCACAAGAATGCTCTCAAGAATGCTGATACCAATGAGAATGAAAATCACACTGGAAAAACCCCTGTGAAGATACATAGGAAATAATCTTGACAGAAAAAAAACGAATAATCATTACATTTTTAAAAAAATAAAATACATTCGTCAAAAGGCTCAATTAAAGCTGTCCATTTGTGCTAATATCTGTGCGTTGATAAGTTTAGCCATTTGTTTAGGATTTTTTACTAACAACATACTGCAGAGGGCGGAGGCACAGAGCAGGGAACAAAACAACCCTCCACATTCGTCATACCCCAGATAGCATGCAACCATTGAAACAATGTTAAAAATCGTTGATTTGTCAATATTAATACCATTGAATCAATATTACGTTTGTACCCAATTAATATTGAAACAATATTGAAATTTCAATAAATCACCATTATGGCGATCAGTGTTTGCTTTAGTTGGGCCCTTGACTCTTGTGTTTTAATGGCAAGTTTTCTTTGGCTGCTAAAGCAGTGTTTTAAAATACATCTGCTATGGCAAAGAAAGCAAAGATTGAATGTTATGAAGTAGTTTAATTATTGTAGATATACCTAAATGACATTAATGAAATACTGTTAAAGATGTGTAAGAAATGAATATTACAGTACTAGTTGGAAGCAGGGTCAGGTCTGTTATTTTGAGGATTATAAAAACACGTTAAGAAAATTAAACTACTGAATCTATCTCTGACATCATGAATCGTTCTATGAATCTCATCAATGGTGACGATCAACAAAAGAAAGCTTCATGCTGCAATGCATGCTGGGTATCATCGTAGTGCTTTTTCATAGCGTTTTATCTGAATTTGTTTGATGATTGTCACCATTGTTCAGATTTGTAGGATGAGTAATAATGTCTGAATGTGTCAGCATTTTTTCTGTTTGTCACAGTGTATTTACAAACCAATTATAATAGTCAAAAATGGATCAACAATCATGTAAAGCAGCTTAATTTTATAACATCTTGACATCTTCACAAAAAGCAATCAGTTTCAGCTTAACTTTGAAACACATCTTTCTTTACCAATGCACATGTGTTTCTACATAAACACATACAAACACACAAAAAAATAAAAAAATAACTTAGTTAATGTCAAGAGTCAATTACCCAACTAAAGCAAACACTGATCACAATGGTGGTGATTTGTTGAAATTTCAATATTTTTTCAATATTAATGGAGGGTGCAAAGCTGATATTGATTCGATGCAATAAACATCCCCCCATTCTTTCCTGAATTCAGAGATGTCTAAGATGGTGGCATTACCTGAAGCTAGTTATTTTCATTTGTAAAGTTTTAAATATAGATTACTTTTGTAAAGGATGGATATTCATCTCTTATAAAGATTGGAAGAGCTAGGACATTTTCAAAAATATCTTTATATGTGTTCTTATGAAAAAGGATGGGCATTTGTAACTCAAATGGCTTAAGGGTAAATCATGTGGTAATTTTCATTTTTGGTCGAACTATTACTTTAATACCATCCTACAGTAAGTATATGACTTCCTTTCTTCAGCCAAACACGTAAAAAAATCATTATATCCTGGATCTTAAAAAGAAACCATACGACTCCAATCATTCTTATGCTAAGCGTATGTAAGGGCCCTTTATAGTTGTGTGTAAGTCTCGATGTAGGTTATGTGTCGGTTTTCATATATACTTTTGTTATGACATCCACGTCGACGTGCAATTACACATGCAGACCGCTAGTAGGCAGTAAGCTTGAAGCAAGAAGCAGCTTGGCCAGTAAACCCGCAAAATGAAGAAGAAGAAGCAGCTTGTTGTGAATCATTTGAAAAGACCAGTGTTATAGTCTCATCTTTGTTGATTTTAAAGTTTTTCCTTATGTTTCATAGTTTGCACCTGTTGTTTGTTAATTCAAAGGGCCATTTCAGCGGTAGAAACATTCATCTTTATTGAAAGTGGGTAATATTTGTAGTCTAAAAGTAATATAAATTTGACAGAGAAAAGACAGAACGTGACTTTAGAGCGCATTTGTATGGAAAACTACAACTCCCACAATGCACCACAACGCACAGCTCTGCAAGCCACTCCCGTTAATTGGAACACCGCTCAGATATGCTATTGTGTACATAAATGCCGCGTTAGTATAACAAAGAAAATAGAAACACAAACTTTAGTCAGACGTCTGTTTATTCCTGCAGGCATTGGCTGTCGCTTCTAGTTTAGGATTCTAAAATATGTATTCAGGACGCCGCTGTCAATATATGTAACGAAGCTTGGGTAGGAGCAAGCTTCATTCAGTTTCTGATTTATTTTTGAGAGTGCTTGGCTAAACATGTATATTCCCAATGAAGAAAATGCCGCATCCTGCACACAAACGCGTCCACCGCACAATATGTATACTCCACAGACACGCTGGCTCAGCGCTTGTGCTCATAAGACGAAACATGTTAATGTTTCTGTTAAATGAACATGCCCAAACACGTGCAAAGTACCTCTCTTGCCCCGGACCATTCACCAAACAAACGTCCATATCCTGATCTGATGCAGAAATGTTATACAGAAAGCACACAGCGAGAGTACAGCCACAACTAGTCCCAGCTCGAGCCAGTCCGGCTTCTCTACGCAGCAGAGGCCGAGGGTTGCAGCGTCTTCCCGGGCTCCTCTACACAGCTGAAGCACAGGCTCTGGCCTACTCCTCGGGCTTCTGTTGCTCCATCTGCCTCAGCTCTTTGCTGTATTGTGGCTCATAAAGGTGCAGTGAACAGCGGATTAGAGCATCACGCTTGCAAAATCACCCTCTTCCATATTACCTTCCGCTAATATTGTTACATGAAGTCTGGCTCGCTCCCCAACGTCTGTTTGCTTAGCATAAAGATGGCGGCTGATTGTTTTTCGTCTGTGTTTGTATATTTTCGTAAGTCCCACCCACTGATCTGTAATAGGTCTATAGCCCCAACCTTGGAAAAATGAGGAATGAGTGTTTGTAGTCTTACACCTTCAACAAGATACAGCAGTTCCTTCTTTCAATGACGCAAAATTAAGATTTTTACATCATTGAAAGAAGGAAGTGCAACATTGAAATCAGTATTTCTCCCGTCTCAGGGGAAACTAAGTGAATGATGCACGACCATTCAAAAACATGACTGAGGTTCTAATGATACAAAGCTTAATGCAAATCAATGAAGTGTCCCTTTAATCATCATCATTATTGTTGTCACCTGTGTCGTGTGTATAACTACCCTTGCCTGTGTTCAGTCGATGTCTGATCTCGTTTGTATCACCCTCATGTTTTGTGTAATATCTCCCATGTTGCTGTTTTGTTGTATTATTCCTAATTGAAGTTTATATGTTTTTGTATCCATCGCCCTTTTCATTTTTACACACCAGCAAACGTAACAGAAGATCGGACCAAAAAGTGTTTTGCTGCGTTTTCCCCCTTTTTTGTTGTTTTTTCCCTCTATGAATCTCCCCGCCATCCAGCTCCTCTGCCTGGAGCAGATGGACCGTTCGCTGGTAAACAATACCAGGACTTTTTAGATCTGGCATGCCTGACCCACTTCCCTGTCAGGGAAGCCTGCCAGCGAACGGTCCTAAATAGAACTTTGCCACATTCCTGGAGTGGGTGCTGCAAAATAATGGACTCACTTTTTCTGACTGCCATGCTGAGGACATCTCCAGCCCCACTCCCGAAGCAGAGACCAGCCAGCCGTCACGAGAGTGACACGAGAACCAGTGCGTACCGCGTATGAGTCATCCCGGTCGCTGAGGGTGAGCTGAAGCTGAATTCTGGACTATTTTTGACTGTTTTCATGATGTGTTCTGCTGTCTGCAGCTTCCACTGGGCCCGCCCAGCTCTCCTTAATCGACGCTGGTCCCGCCCAGCCCTCTTTTGTCCCCGCTGGTCCCACCCAGCCTTCCACTATTATTGTCAGCCAGCCAATCACTCACGAGATAACTGGCATCCGTTTACACCCTAGCTCATCCTCAGCGTGCCAACAACGTAGAGTCGGAGGAGCTGATGCATAACCATCTGCCAGATGTCTCAGAGGAGTTTTCCATGCCTCCACCGAGACCCTGACTCCACTCGGCCCTCCAACCCATCAGCTCCACCTTGGCTCAAGAGTCCCTCATCTCCACTGTGGCCCATTTTCTCTCCTGCTCCGGCTGCACCACGTCACTGCATCCCAACGGCTCTGTCCACCTCAGTTGCTCTGGCTATATCGTGAGCTTCTGGACCCCCGCCTTCACGTCAGTCGCCAGAGCCGGCGGCTCCGGCCTGGCCCTCCAGCACCTCAGCTTCCCCCAGGCTCTTCATCTGCTCAGTTCCACCCAGGTCTCCTCCTCCAGAGCCAACGTTTCCTTCACTTGTCCCCAGGGTGTCGAGTAACATCCCTCCACCCTGGCTCCTGCCTCCGGCAACTCCACCTTGGAGCTTCATCCTGACTGGTCTCTGGACCAACACCTGGCTCCTTCTGTTCCGGACTCCTCCCTGGCTCCTTCCACCTTCGTCCCCACCCTGGACCCAGTGACTGTCTCCATGTTTTGTTTTGCCCCCCCCCCACAACCTCGGTGTAGTTTTATTTAGGGTGCGAGTCGCACCTAGGGGGAGGGTGAGCACTGTTATAGTCTCGTCTTTGTTGATTCATTTTTCCTTATGTTTCATTGTCTGCACCTGTTGTCTGTTAATTTATCAGTATGTCATGTCGTCACCTGTGTTGTGTGCATAATTACCCTTGCCTGTGTTTAGTTGTTATCCTAAATCGGTTGTATCACGTTCATGTTTTATGTAATATCGCCGTGTTCCTGTTTTGTTGTATTATTCCTAATTAAAGTTTATATGTTTTTGTATCGACTTTTGTTGCAGTTTGAGTCACTCCTCAGCATGGTCCATCTTTGTTCTTACCGTCGCAAGCAGAAATGCTTATGAATAGATGCGACGCAGATGTTTTTACCTGACGGGAGTGGTTCTAGTGGACCAATCACAGCGCTTGAGGTCCACATAAAACGAATGCGTTGTTAAATTTTCGGCGAAGTGTGCCTCTATAAATTACACTATAGCGATCGATACGTCGCATTTGATTCTAACGTACAGCACAATCATTGGTTCTCGTCTCTTGTCTGGAGACTAGCATACTTGAAAGGCTCACCGATCAATGGGACCTCCTTGGCAGTAGAGGGCAGCGTGTCATTAAGAATGAGCAGTAACACAGAAATCGCCAAAAGTAAAGTCACTTTAAAGCCCAGCTTCTCTCCTTCAGCTGAATTCATGAAGAATGAGGCCACATCCAACACAAGAAAGCAAAACACTGGTGATATGAAGTTGATGATATACAGTAGGGGTCTCCTTTTTATGGTGATCTGCAAGAAATATATACTTACTTTACTGATCTATAAAATAAGTTACTATGTTGAAGAGAGTGTCATTAGTCACATCACACTAATTAATTTGGTAAATGTAATGTTTTACCCGCTTTCCTGTACCTGAAATTTCAGCTGATCCAATACATATCCAAGAGTAGACAAATTGGATTTAGACGCAGTAATGCTGAGGAGTTCCCACTCCCCTTGAGTTTGAAAAGCCTTCTTAGAGCTGGCAGTCATAAATGAAGCACCAGAAAATGGATCGACTGTAAGCTCATTGACTGTGAATATAAACAAATAAATGACATTAATGTCAGACAATTCTGAAGGGGAACAATGATTTTAAACATATCGCCAGCATATAAATTTGGGTTTCAGATTTACTTGAATACAATGAAGACTGAACTGTCAGATCGCATTTTTGGACATCAAAGGGAAACTTGTACAGGTCCATCTTGCACGCGGTGGTCAAAATTACAGTTTGAGGCAGGACTACAACACCAATATCTAACATCTTTACATAAGGATTTTCCACAGATGCAAATTCTGCTTTAATGCTGAAAAGAAAAACAAATGAAGAGTTTGGTTCCAAAACGCGAAAAACGCCATTTTTGAAAAAAATTAGTTACTGCCAAAATCAGTATTATATCAGGTCAGTAGTTAAAAGTACATTCTTAATTTTAGGCAAAATCCAATATCCGCCGTGTTATTCTGTCATATTCTGTTTTCTCCCTTTTTTCCCAAAATGCGACAAACGCCACTCCTCCTTTTTTACAGAACGCAATAAATCCATTCCTGATATTTCAGACCACCAGTCACGCAATGTAAACAAACAATGGCGGCGCGCTGAGTACACGGAGTCCTAGTTTTCCTCATCTACTTTGTACTTCGTGATCAACAAACAAAACAAAATAATACTTTAATTGCATTGCTAAACCTGTGATGGTTTTCTGTGACGGGAAAGAAACGTAAGCCATCAACATCTAATAATTTCCGCGAGAGGCATTCGGGTGCTTGTTCTCCAGACAGCATCAAGCTTCTCATGCTAACACATTGACCCCAGGGGATCTTATGAAAAAACTTTACATTATTTTACTCAAAGTCAACGAAAATCGAGCGGGACCAAAACATTTTACAGCTGATCGCTGTGAAAATGTAAAGAGACGACGTCAAGTACAACCGCAGCAATGTGTTCTTAATATAACAAAGAGTAAGTGTTTTGGTTTATTTTTTAATCATTGCATACCACTAGTCAACTAAATAAATATAAAATGGTAAAGATGAATGCACATTTATACATTGATTTAATAGATTTATAGCATTTTGAAATAAAAAACTGTCATGGATTTATTGCATTTTGTGGAAAAAAGAATTAGTTTTTATAATAAATCTTTGAAAAAGTTATGGATTTGAATTTTTAATGTTGTTATAACCTAAAGATGCTATGTGAAAGTTTGTAACAGAAAAAAGTGGTTTTCATCTTGTCACTTTCTTGGTATAGAAAACATGTTTTTACCGAAATTTGTCAAAATAGATTTGTTGCGTTTTGGAACCAAACTCTTCACATATTCAATGCTATGACCAGAGACATCAATTGAATTTGGCCTACATAAACCACTGACATTAAAGGGATAGTTGACTTTAAAATGAAAATTCTGTCATCATTTACTCATCCTCATGTTGTTCTAAACCTGTATGAATTTCTATCTTCTGATGAACACAAAAGAAGATATTTTGAGAAATGATGGTAAACACACAGCAGATAGTGTCCATTGACTTCCATAGTAGGAAAAACAAATATGATGGAAGTCAAAGGTCACTATCTGCTGTGTGTTTACCATCATTTCTCAAAAAATCTTCTTTTGTGTTTATCAGAAAATAGAAATTCATACAGGTTTTAAACAACATGAAGATGAGTAAATGATGACAGAATTTTCATTTTAAAGTGAACTATCCCTTTAATGTCACAATTTACAAAAGATATAAAGGGATTGTGTCATGTATTTTTTTTTAAATGTTTTAATATCACTTGTTTTAGTTTTCTTGACCAATATCCTCCTTTAAATTGAATAATTCATTGCGAATTTCAAAAGAGTAAATTAAATAAATATAAGTATAATTTTATAAGAATAATTATGTTTTAATTATATTATGGCTCAATTTACTAACATAAAAAATGCATTAACATGAAGTAACAATGAGCAATGTAATTATGCAGAATTTAGATTTTTAATATAAATATAAACAATTATTTGTATTTTTTGCGTACTAACAACCCATTCTTACATTTAAAATTAAACGACAATTACTAATGTTAAAAGACATTGTTATTCAATACCTTTCAGCAATGGTAATGTCTGGAATCCACATCTTATCTTTTTGAATTGTAGTTGTGAAAATCCCACAAAAGTTACTGGCGTTCCACCTTGTGAATTCATTGATCCAACCCTGAAAGTTATGAAGTTAACAGTGATTATAACTAGTGGCTAACAAGGCTGGAGCCAGGATTTTTCAAATACCGTGTACAACCCACCCGCCCATCAAAGGTAGGAATTCTATATATATATGAACTCCTATTTTTGGATGCTATTAGTCACCAACATAATTTTCACAGACACAGTTACATTTGTGCTATGCCGTTTGGACGAGTTTATTTGTAATATGGAACAATATAAATAAAGAACGAGTGAGTGAACCCAAACTTTTGACCGGTAGTGTACATCCAACGGTAGGACTAAAACATCCAAAATAAATCAAAACTCTGTTACATTTTATCATCTGAAGTGCAGTCATCATTTGCCTCGAAATTGCGAAACCGTCGTACAGGTGTCATTTTTTCCAGAATGTTCTTAAAGGTGCAGTGTGTAAATTTTAGCGGCATCTAGTGGTGAGGTTGCGAATTGCCACCAACCGCATAGTCTACTGCTCATCCCTTGCTTTTGAAACGCATAGAGAAGCTACGGTAGCTGTCATCGTACAAACATGTAATTGTCGGAGACAACTTAGTAAAAAAAAGTGTCCGTTAAGGGCTTCTGTAGAAAAATGGCGGCACAAAATGGCGACTTCCATGTAAGGGGACCCTCTGTGTATGTAGATAAAAAGGTCTCGTTCTAAGGTAATAAACACGTAACGGTTCATTATGAAAGCTCTTTGTACACCCCTGATCATATAGTTTTGTATATTATTTTGCATTTCTGTCAAGAGATCCTTCTAAAAATTACACACTGCACCTTTAAATTTTCAATTTAGGATGAATTTTAATGAGTATAGAAGGAGTTCATATATATAATCTGGGCTCTTATTGGCTGGTTTTTCTTTAATATTCAGTGTAAGTCACCTATTTCAAAAACAAACAAAAAAAATGTTTTCTAATAACAAAAATGAATCTGTTTGGCACAGATTTTTGTCTACAAAAGTAATTCCAGGCATTTAACCATACACCTTCAGATTAAATGATTTTTAAGATCATAACATTTTAGTCAAGTGACCCTAAACTTTTGAACAGTATAGTGTAGGTTTGAATCTCCCGTTTGGGGTTTTCAGTATACCAATGCACAATATAGCCTATGTATGCTTATAGTATGTGTTTTATTTTCCAATTTCTGATTATACGGTATATGACAAGGTTTGTAAAACTGTTTAGCACGACACGAGAGAGGTTTGTAAAACACTTACCAATACAATTGTGGCCTGTGTTTCAAAACTTTGGGCTTTTTCATTCTATAGTAAATATAAGAGAAAAGTTCATTAACATTGACATCTCACGTGTCTGAATTCGGTACAGTAAATGATGCTGGACTCATACCACGTCTGTAATGGAGGTCACATAAAGGTCCACGTAAACTTTAGTAGGGTGGCTCCAGTTATACACCGGGCGCAGAGACGTCATCTGAAAGTTATCGCTGTCTAAGCCAAGATGTTCAATAAGTCCCTTATAACTGCAGCTATTAGTAGCGGTCACCCAACCTAAACACATAAAAACAAATCCATATTCATAAACAACAGTAAGAGTGTATCAGTTTTCTCAACTTATCCTTCTGTACTTCAGTTTCACATTTATGAAATAAAATACACATCATAATTGAATATTAAATGTTACTACTTGGAATAAAAATATTAAAAACTTACCAAAAGCAAGAAAAAACATTAACCAGCGCAGATACATGGTAAATAGTGAAAATGTGTGATCCAAATTAAAAACTTCCTTTCAGCAGGATGAAGAATCAGTTTTAACCGGTTATTGTCATTTGCTCGTATTTATGTACCGTGAGCGAGAAACTACCCCACCTCCTCCATTAGGTAACAAAAATGTAGGTAAACATGTGAAAAGGTGACACCATACCTTTTATGTCAGTCATTTGCATATCTTAATAAAATAAATAATAAATCAAATACAAATAACATTTATATTCGAATAATTAATATAAAAAGCATTTAAAGACAAGATTAGGAATTTATCTGTACTTTTATTTGCCTGGTTGTATTTTTTCTGTATAATCCCAAAGCTCACTTAGTCCTAACATCTTCGGCAATTTTTTGTTAGTGTCCCAGAGGACAACTGGTCCCACGGGCCACGACCGTGTGTGATCTTATTGAAAAATGTGCATACATCACTCTAAAAACAAATGGTGCTAAATAGAACTAAAAGTGGTTCTTGGCTTGTAATCATAGAAGAACCATTTTTAGTGCTAAATAGTACCTATGAAGCACCTATGAAGAACCATACGAGGTTCATATAGCACCATATATGGTTCTACACTGCTGATACACAGGTACTTCATAGGTGCTATATGGCACTTAAAATGGTTCCTCTATGATTACGAGCCAAGAACCACTTTTAGTGCTATTTAGCACCGTTTGTTTTTAGAGTGTATATCAATGTATCCCACTATTTTTTCTTTTCTTTCTCTTCTGTTGTTAAAAGCAAAAAACAATAAAAATAAAAAAACTAAAACATTAATATGCATTACCTTACTGTCCTCCAAAAATAACGACCTCAAAGGTCATTTGTGCAGGCATCTTATTACGATGTAAAGTTCTGTTTTAGAGATAAGGGCCCTCTAGTGGCCAGCAGCTTATTATAACCTGTCGTTACGTTTCAAGGTTGTTTGCTTTATGCGTCAGATTAGATGCATTTAATCCTCTGCATTTGTGAAAGTAGAAATGATTTCATAAACATTTATGGTTATTTTGGAGCATCGAACTTCTCCCCTCAACCTAGCCACTTTTAACCATACAAAACACAACACGCAATTTAAAGTCATGGGTATTTATTGCTTAAATTGACCAAAAAACAACAGTATAAAAATATACTGTTCTATACAACTCATGACGTAACGCTGACTGTCAAGAAGTCGTCTGCTGCAAAGCTTGCACAAGTGCAGGCTCAGGAAAAATTTTCATGCATATCGACCGAAAAGGGGGGGCCCATGAGCACCCTTTCGATATTTGAAAAGACAAATTGCAACACATTTATACCTGCAGGAAGGCTACATGTATTTTATTACGATACTATTAAGCCTCTTCATTATATTTCCTGTACAACTCTGCATCTACTGTAAAGCTACTTTGCCACAACACAGAATTTTGAAAAGCACCATAAAAAATCTATTTAAAATCGAATCTCTTATGATAAATCCTCCATTTCTCTCATGGTTAAGAATGCAAATGGTGTGAGAGAAATACTCAGATGATTTCTCAGTATTCATTGGATGGACCCTTTTATTTTTCTCCAGAATACATACTTTCCCTTTATTTAAAACTATCTGGTCATCAGTGTGGCACACAATGAATCTTGGTAAACTGGGGTTATGATGAATAAATTCATTCAGACTACTTCTTACACAGTGTTCTTTGCAGCTTTCGTGTCCTAAATTCCCAGTATGCATTGCTGATATCACTTTTACATTCTCTAAAGACCACTTTTAGGAGACGAAACAGAAAGATTGACGCCCTTTCAATTATACATTCTGTTATTTATTTACACAAGTCAACATTTGAATGGATCAAAACCTTTCATAAAATGTTATACATGAATTTTGACCAATACCCATTCTTGTCTTTAGACAACTTTGATCAACCTTTTTGATCCAATTGAAATATTGAATTTTATATACGCTGTAAAAAGTTGGATCAACTTACTATTTTTTTTTTTTTGGTGTTACCAAATGAAATATGTTTTTCAAAAGTTATTTCAACTTAAAAACTTTAATTTAAAGTGTTTTTCACTTAAACATGTAAGTAATTGTTAAAACCTTTTTTTTAGGGTGTTACCAATTGAAGTATTTTTTTAAGTTACTTCATTTGGTAAAACCTAAAAAAATAAGTTGAGTCAACTTAAAATCTCACCTTAAATTTAATAAACTTAAAATTTTAAGTAACATTTTATAGGTGATACCAATTTAAGGAACTTTCACTTTATACCATGTAAGACAGCCTTTCAAATGGATGCTAAGTCTAACTTTCACAGCTTTATTTTCATTTTGCCTTATATTTTCCTGTGCCTTTATAGAAGTCTTTGAAAATCTATCAATCGGTTAAATCGTTTTTAAGAATAATGCCTGAGATCAACTGGGTTTTAGTGTTTAAAATGTTCACACAAAGCAAACAACGACATCAATATTGTCAGTGTGCAATTAAATCCTGTTAGTCAGAGCAACCAGACCATAAAAGAGTAAATAATATTCATTATAATACATAGATGGTAATCAAAATACTCATGTTTGCATGACTCTGCATTTCTATGACACACATACAGTACAGAATAAATGCATATAAAGATTTCTTTGAAGAAATTAAATACAAAAAATGAGCACACACACATGATGTACATTTATTCATTTAGCAGATGCTTTTGTCCAAAGTGACCGACATGCACAACATTTTGTCAGAAGAGATAACAATATGCAAAGTCTACAAGTCTATGGTTGAATGTAGGTTCTTAATCCCACAATCACAGAAAGCTGTATGTTATGGACTTAATGGTATACCTTACTGGTACACTGAAAAAAATTATTCATTTAATTACTCAAGTTTTTTAAGGTAAGTCAATGGTTGCATTCAATTTATTTAAGCTACATTTAAACAATAAAATAAAGTTTTGTTTAAATGTAGCTTAAATAAATTGATTGCAAACATTTACCTTAAAATAATTGAGTAAATTGAATGAATCATTTTTCTTCAGTGTATTTGCTCCAGCAGTATTGCATCCATGTCCTCCTGTGAGCCATAGAGGTTATAAGGTAAGTTGAGTCAAACATATAAATCATCGTGACACATCATTACTTTATCTAATTAAGTTCTGTGCACGCAGACTCAGTATTTCATTGATGCCTCTGGAAGTCGATACCGAGTCAATAAATCTGCCATATTTTATTTCTTTCAACAGAACCACACATGTGAGCGGTCCGAGTGTTTAGGCAGGTGTTTGTAATAATCATGATTATATACGATTTGTGCCGGTTATGTGCTATAATGTGAATGGTTCTGATCAACAAATTAACTTTATAGCCCATTCACTGTAAAGTAAAAAAGTTAAGAATTAAATCAACAGTTGAAATAATATTTTACACAACTTTTTGAGACAACTAATATTTTTTAAGTGAAATCAACTTAAAATTTTTAGGCAACCAGGTAACTTACATTTTTAAGCTGAACCAACAAAACCATTTTTTACAGTGTTTTACAGACTGATGAAACAAACCATAAGAAAGTTGACTTTACTAATATGGCTGTGTATACAATAATAATAATAATAATAATAATTTCATATTATGCGACTTGTAAAATTTATTATTTTTACCAAACATTCACAATTCCACATTTAACTGTAATATTTAAGACTTTTCAATTCTGCAACTGAACAGAATATGAAGAAAAGCCATTTTAATGATTAGAGATAAAGACGAGTAAACTTACAGTACTTCAAATATGGAGTATAGAAATAAAATAACAGTAACAAAACTTAATTAATAAGGAGGTGACTACAGCCTCTTTGACTGATAAATACCTCTCAAAACTTTTGGAGTTTGCTCTGCGCAAGAACAACACGCTTATGTGAGCCATGCCTCGGCAAAAAGAGCTTTCACAGGAGGTACGATCAAGAATTGTTGCTTTACATAAAGCTGGAAAGGGTTACAAAGTTATTTCACAGACTTTAGAAATTCACCAGTCTACAGCAAACAATCTACAAATGAAGACGCTTTGGGACTGTTGCTACTCTACCAAGAAGTGGACGCCCAGTCAAAATGACACCAAGAGCACAATGAAGACTTATAAATGAGGTAAAGAAACAACCCCCGAATGACATCAGCCAATGATTTGAAGGCATCATTGGAACTTGCTAACATCTCTCTTCCTGAGTCTACAATACGTAAAACTCTGAACAAGCCGGGTATCCACGGCAGGACACCACGAAGGAAGACACTGCTTACTAAAAAGAACATTCCTGCATGCCTGAAGTTTGCAAAAGAGCACATTGACACTCCACATCGGTATTGGCTAAATGTTTTGTGGACTGATGAAACTAAGATTAAACTATTTGGGAAAAACACAGAGCGCTACATTTGGCTTAGAAAGGGCATGGCATATCATCATGAAAACATCATCCCAACTGTAACGTATGGTGGAGGAAACATCATGATTTGGGCCTGGGATCAGGGCCTGGCCAGCTTGCAATCATTGATGGGAAGATGAATTCCCAGGTATTTCAGACAATTCTTCAGCTAAACTGTGTAGAAGGTGGGTGATGCAACAGGACAATGACCCAAAACACCAGAGCAAGTCCACAACAGAATGGCTTCAGAAAAAGTCAGAGCCCGGACCTCAACCGAGTAGAGATGCTATGGGTTGACTTGAAGAGGACCATACACTTAAGACGTCCAAAGAATATGAACGACCTTCATATTCTGTTCTGCCAGGAAGAATTGGCTAAAATTGAGGAAGCGTTTGGATCAGGTTATTGCTGCTGAGGGGGTCAACCAGTTATTAATTATAAGGGTTCACTAACTTTTCCACTGCTATTTGAATGTTGAATGACTGTGTTCAAGACTTAAATTTTTTGTGTAATAATTTTTAGACACTTTATGTTTGTTAATAATACCCTTGACTCAGATGAAAATCAGATCACATTGCAAAAGGTTTGCATACTTTTTCTTGCCACTGTACATTATTCAAACAAAACCTTTATTTTGTAAGCAATAAATCACGATTAATCATTTGACAGCACTATTACTCACAATGCATTATTTTACATACATTAATGAGCAAAATCTCTTGCTTTATGACTGTCAATGTAGTTTATATAATGCCGATTTGTTTTATACACATTGTATTTGTGCAGTTCGTGCCCATGTTTTGACATAAAAACCCATGGCCCATTATCCAATCTATTTCTCTGAAGGTTTATGATTAAAGATGAGAGTTGCAATTGTGTTTCCATCCAAAATACGCAGTATAAGCATATCACAAAAATGCTACAGTTGGATCAAATATTGGCAAACCAAATTTAATGGGAACTGTTGGGTTTTTTAGTGCCAATTGAGCATCGTTTAAATGCCACGGCCTACCTGAGCATTGTTTCTGACCCTGTCCATTTCTTTATGACCACCATGTACACATCCTCTGATGGCTATTCCAGCAGGAAAATGCACTATATTGCAAAGCTTGAATCATTTCAAATTGGTTTCTTGAACATGACAATGAGTTCACTGTATACTAAAATAGCCCCCACAGTCACCAGATCTCAACCCAATTGAGCAGTGGTTCTCAAACTTTTTTGCCTGAAGTACCCCTTTTTATGATTTTTTCAAGCCGAGTACCCCTTAACCAGACAACAACATTTAGCTTTAAAATGCACTGAAATGAGAGTAAAACAGTTATTATATCTGATGCCCCAGAGCAGGTGTATTGCTTATTAGTATTCATCACGAAACTAGTGGTATTTTTGAGGCTCTGTTTTTTTTTTAGCATCCTTTAAGAAGCCGCCTCTCCTAACTTAAATTATTTTGCGCAGACCCTGCTCCTGATTCTGGATAGGTTTCAATAAATACTGTTAATGATCTTAGTACTGAACACATATTAATTAACAAAAGGTTTAAACTTATAGCAGTAAGCAGTAACAATATAGCAAAGTAGGCTATAAACTGCAAGCTACAAGTTGAATACAGCAGTATTAAAGATTAGTCTGCTGGCCTGCTATGCAGCTGGTTAGCGGTGTCAGGTTACAAATGAGTGTGCGTTAACTCGCGCTTTGGACCGCAACGCAAGCCTCCGCGGATCGCGCGCGCGTCTCACCAAACGGACGAGGCGTTAAGTCGAAGCATCGCGATGCGCTATTATCAGATTTGAAAACATGCAATTAAACATACATTTGAACAAATATGGCATAAAGATATATTTAAATAGATTGACATTCATATTAAATTGAAAATAAACATTTGAATGATCGATTTTGTGTGGATTACAGCTGCTTTCCCAAGGTTATTATTGAATCTTTAATGAGGTACATTTAACCGAATAAAACTCAAACATATTTACAACACTGACAGATGTCACTTACTTATATATATATATATGAACAGCAACACCAAAAGAAAGTAAACTTTAGGTAACAGGAGCAGACTCTGTGTATCTATGTTGCTGAAGCTGCTGAACCGAAACCTTAGCGCATGCGCCAGACAAGATCAACAGGTGAACTCGCACATGCATTTTTTACAATGTGCTTTAAATTAAGGATTTTTTAATGCATCTTTGTGTAGTCCTAATGTCATATAAAAATACTATCATCATGATTTACTGATTTTATTGATTTATTCCTAAATTTCAGTTTCCACTTTCTCTCACGTACCCCTTCAGTACCCCAAAGTAGCCCTAGGGGTACGCGTACCCCCATTTGAGAACCACTGCAATAGAGGATCTTTGGGATGTGGTGGAAGGGGAGCTTCGTGCCCTGGATGTGCATCCCACAATTCTCCATCAACTGCAAGATGCTATCCTATCAATATGTGCCAACATTTCTAAAGAATGCTTTCAGCACCTTGTTGAATCAATGCCACGTAGAATTAAGGCAGTTCTGAAGGCGAAAGGGTGTCAAACACAGTATTAATATGGTGCTCCTAATAATCCTTTAGGTGAGTGTGTGTATATATACAGCGGGGAAAATAAGTATTTGACACATCAGCATTTTTATCAGTAAGGGGATTTCTAAGTGGGCTATTGACACAAAAATTCCACCAGATGTAGCCATCGAGCCAAATATTGAATTCATACAAAGAAATCAGAAGATTACTAATTTTACCATTTTTATGGTAGATAATAAAAATGTAAAAACTTTTATTATATGAGAATTAAATTCCTCATTTCTGACTTCACAAACTTGTCACATTTGAAACAATTAAGTGAACTCATCTTACATTTAGAGGTTTTAAACAACTGTTAGGTTATCCAAACTTTAAGATTTTATTTACGTCAGTTTTTTCTTAAGTTTGAATTTTCTTCCTTAGAATGCTTTGTGAATTCTACCCCAGACAATGCATTTCAGAAACAATTTTAATGAAAATTTGTGGGCTTAGCATGCATGTTAAATCTATATAATTTGGCATCCCATAAAAAGCCTTATAAAATTACAATCTTAAATGTTTTCTTGAGTATTTATTTATTGCACAAACACAAATATCTATTTTGCTTGAATCATGCTTTATTTTTGAGTCATATACAGGAGAATATATGCATAAATGGAAAAAAAACGAGAAAAAACATTTGACCAATCAATTTTTAAGGCTATATTTATGCTTTTAAACTATGCAAAAAGGCTTGTGCCATTTCATAAATAAAAAACATATGATATCACTCTGTGAACCAAGCTTTACTAACTACTACCAGGAACACAATGATGATGAGAATGTAGACAACAATGAAAGTAACGTTGATTATCATTGCCGCTCTGTGCCAGCACCCGGTTGTCCTCGTTTCACCTTTATGATTGGCTGCATTGCAAAATTTAGTGAGTATTTGCTTCAGACAGTCCAGGGTGCTTAGCCGCTCTTCACTTTGATCTGTTTCTGGGTCCGGTAGGCTGTTTGAATCTTTTGCAGTGTCTGTGAAAATATAAAGCCTGGATTTAGCTCTGTATTGCAATCTCCTGAGGGTGCAGGCTGTCTACAAATATAGCACAGGACGCTACCCACTGGACTTCATGTTTTCATTAACAAGATAGCCGAGCTGATTTAGAAATAGAGTGGATTTATACAACCAAATGCTATGATGTTTACACTGTAAAAAATTATTTTAGTTGTTATAACTTAAAATATTGTTGAAATAAGTTGTAGCAACTCACGTCTAATAATAGTTAGTTAAAATGAGTTAGCAAATGTCCTTTCAATTCTTTCCCCGAAAATGATGAGGTAACTCGTCAATTATGAGAAACACTTCCCTGCCAATGACGAGTTTTTACGGCAATCCATATTTCCGCTATTGTCCACCAGGTAGCACACTTACCCAACACTAAAGTTAAAAACAGTAAAAACCTGTTTATGTCTTGAGTGCAATTATCTCCGCTATTTGCTCAAAGTTTGATATTTTGGAAGAATTTGAGAGAACAAAAAAGAGAACAAATGAAGATAGGATGAAACTTTTTGTATCTGCCCGCATTGTTGACGTCAAGACATATAGGGACCCCTACTGTCGTCATCAACACAACGTTGAGTGGACGACAGAAAGGGAATGTCTCGGGTTATGACTGTAACCGCGGTTCCCTGATGGAGGGCGGGCTCTCAAGGGCACACCCCTACTGTTGGCATCAACACAAAGTCTTGTTCCCCCCATCAGGGAACTGTGGTTATAGTCGTAACTGAGACGTTTCACTACAAAAACCATGGTTAAACTATCATTTCTGTAGGTTAATTTGTAGCAACCATGGGTTAACTATAGCAACTTTTTGTAAAACAATGGTTAATTTTTTATATTTACCAGTAACAGTAGATGTGGAATCCTCAATCTGATCTCCTCTAGCCATCAGAAAATCCACAAGAATGCTCTCCAGAATGCTGATACCAATGAGTATGAAAATCACACTGCAGAAAACCCCTGTGGAAAAAACATACGAAATAATGATCTTGATAGGAAGAAACAAATCATTTAATAGTTACATTTACATTAATCGAAAAACTGCTACAGTACTAGCCTGGGTTTCCCCATGCAAATTTATTCACGCTGCAAGTCTAGCATGGAAACTATGGACCAATTTTGCCCCTGAAATAGGGAACCAATCATAGAACGGGGAGGGGGCAGCAAGATGATGACGACGTCTATGCGACACACAAAAGCAGTTTTGTTTATCCAGCACAGCAGCAGATGTAAAGTTACTTTTCGATGAAGCATTAGATAGTGTTCTAAGTAGTTTTGAACGCAAGTTCATTTAAAAAAAAGCAACTTTTGGGGTTAAACTACTTCATATCCAAGAAGGATGTTTGGATATGGCAAGACATGATAGCCACAGTTGTATAAGACCAACCTGCTAGGCATCGTTGTCGAACGAAGTACAATTAAAGCAACACTATGTAGTTTTTTTTACCTTTAAATAATGTCTCTAAAATTATTTCAGTGATAGAACAACTTTGAATTGGACAAATTGTACTGTTGCTGCAACCTGAGCAGCCTCCTAGCTGCTACAAGCACACTCTGAAAGTGGCGGTGGAGGGTAGAGCACACAGCCCCGCCCCTCCCCCTGCCTGCAGAAGAGTGTCTGATACCAGGCACCGTTGCGCTTTTCAACCACATGGGGGAGCTGTAAGTCATTTTTACATGGAAACTACATAGTGTTGCTTTAACTTATAAATGGTAAGTGGTATTTATTAATATCATATTGTCATTATGCCTGTAGCCTACCTACTGTGGTTGTCACAGTGCCACTAAGTTGTGTTGCTTTTCAATATCAATATACAGCTACCGGTTTAGTTGAATAGCTTTCAGTTGTGTGCACACGTAACTTTAGCCGATAAAAGTTGTTTACGTTTGAATTTATGTAGCTCTACATACGTCATCTGGTATAATTGAAACGATTGGCTATGAGCTACGTACAGACGCATTCGTAGCGCCCAATAAACGGCTCTGGGCATTCGTAAACCATGCCTCAAATACGAGAAAATAAGCATGTGGTTCCTAGACCATGTCTCATTCTCTATGAGACTGGTCTGATGTTAGCCAGGCTACTACAGTACAATCATTGGTTCTCGTTTCTTATCTGGAGACTAGCATACTTGTAAGGCTCACCAATCAATGGGACCTCATTGGCAGTAGAGGGCAGCGTGTCATTAAGAATGAGCAGTAACACAGAAATCGCCAAAAGTAAAGTCACTTTAAAGCCCAGCTTCTCTCCTTCTGCTGAATTCATGAAGAATGAGGCCACATCCAACACAAGAAAGCAAAACACTGGCGATATAAAGTTGACGATATACAGCAGAGGTCTCCTTTTTATGGTGATCTGCAAAAAGAAGAAAAAAAATGCGCTTTACAAAAGGTCGCATTAAAAGCAACAGAGATAAAATAAAAAAAGAAAAGAAAAATAATTTAATAAAAATATAAATAGAATGTAAATATATATAAAAGCAAAAACAATTAAAACATTACCCAAAAGCAAGGGTATAGAAATAAGTATTTAAGTTAGACCTCAAAAATACTGAGGGATGGAGAGGCTCTGATGGCAAAGGGTAAACTATTCAACAGTTTAGGTGCAGCAACAGTAAAAGCTGGTTGCCGGATCTTAATGACCTTGAGGTTGTGTATAGTTGGATGAAGTCACAGATGACTTTTGCAGGGCCTTATAAACAAAAAGAAGGACCTTAAAATCAACCCTGGATTTGATCGGGAGCCAGTGCAATGAGACAAGAACAAAAGTGATATGCTCCCTCTTTTTGGTTCCTGTCAACAGTCTGGCTGCTGCATTCTGAACCATCTAAAGCCGAGATAGACTGCTTTGAGGAAGGACAACATACAAGGAATTGAAATAGTCTAGCCTAGAGATTAATGCATGAATGACAATTTTAAGATCTTTACGAGAAAGAAAGTGTTTTACTTTTGCAACAGATCTGAGGTGAAATAAGCTACTCTTTACAAGCATATTTACATGCCAATCAAATTGTAGTAGTGGATCGAAATAGATCCCTTTGATTTTTTTACATGAGGTTGTAGGTTGTTACCAGGGGAGCCTAACCTGCTTATGAGAGTAGGATTAAGTGCAGTGGGGCCTTGCAGAAGCACCTCAGTTTTATCAGCGTTTAATTGCAGGAAATTGTTGGCCATCCAGGTTCTTATTTCATCAAAGCATGTGAGAAGAGGTTGTAAAGAAAAGTCAGCTTCAAGTTGTAGGTCATCAGCATAGCAGTGATAGTTAATACTGTGTTTCTGAAGAATGGAGCCTAGGAGAAGCATGTAAAGTGAGAACAGTAGGGGGCCGAGAATAGAACCCTGAGGAACGCCATAAGGGACGGGCGCAGGAGGTGAGGTGAACGAACCAATATTTACTGAGAATGTCTTATTTTTTAAATAGGAGGTGAACGACTGTAATGTCATGCCTTGAAGCCCTACTGCATATTGTAGTTGATTTAGGAGTATGTCGAAGGCAGCACTCAGATATAACAGTATCAGAATGGCAGATAACCCTGAATCAATGGACAACAGAAGATCATTCATAACTTTAAGCAAGGCTGACTCTGTACTGTGAAGTGCTCTAAAACCATATTGAAACTTGTCTAGAATGTTAAAAGCATCCAAGTAAGATGTAAATTGTAAAAGCACTGCTTTCTCTAAAACCTTTGAGATAAAGGGAAGTTTAGAAATTGGCCGGTAGTTACTAAGAACAGATGGATCTAGATGAGGTCTTTTTATCAGGGGGTGTACAGAAGCATGTTTAAAAGACTCTGGGAAAACACCACTAGACAATGAGCTGTTTAAAATAGTTAAAAGTGCAGGGCTAATAGTGTCCAAAACCTCTCTAAACAAACAGCAGATTGACAATGTGTAAATTTCATCTTGGAAATTAAAGTACTTAGTTGAGAATGAGTCAAAAGTTCAAAATTAGTGAAGTTTCCAGAAGGAGATATCAAGTGTGAATCAACCATATCAGGAGGAGAGAGGCGAGATCTAATATCTTGTACCTTTTGTACAAAGAAACCTAAAAACTCTATGCAGGTCTCGAGATTGCCAACAGGGACTGAGCAAGTGGGATTAAGAACTGAGTTTACAGTTTTAAAGAACACTTTTGGCCTGTTTGCATTTAAGGCATTTAATTGCATTTAATTAATGTGGTAAATGTAATGTTTTACCCGCTTTCCTGTACCTGAAATTTCAGCTGATCCATGAAATATCCAAAAGTAGTAATATTGGATTTAGATGCGGAAATGCTGATGAATTCCCACTCCCCTTGAGTTTGAAAAGACTTCTTAGAGCTGGCAGTCATAAATGAGCCATCAGTTAATGAATTGACTGTAAGCTCATCAACTGTGAGTGAATATAAACAAATAAATTATATTAATGTCAGACAATTCTGAAGGCGAACAATGATTTTGAACATTCACCAGCATATAATTTTGCGTTTCAGATTTACTTGAATTCATTGAAGACTGAACTGTCAGATTGCATGTTTGGACATCAAAGGGAAACTTGTACAGGTCCATCTTGCAGGCGGTGGTCAAAACTAAGGTTTCGGACAGAACTACAGCACCATAATTGAACATCTTTACGTAAGGATTTTCCACAGATGCAAATTCTACTTTGATGCTGAAAAGAAAAATACGACAACAACAAATATTAAATGCTATGACCAGAGACATCAAATAAATTTGGTGTACACAAACCACTGACATTTAGTCACATTATACAAAAGATATAAAGGGGTTGTGTCATGTTTTAGTTTTCTTAATCAATATCCATCTTAAAATCAAACAATTTAAAGTGAATTTCAAAATTAAAGTTAATAAATAGAAGTATAATAATATAAGAATAATTATATATTAAAGGTCACGTTCTTCCTGATCCCATTTTTTAAACTTTAGTTAGTGTGTAATGTTGCTGTTAGAGCATATATAACACCCAGTGCTTAAAGTGGCCCAAAAGAGGTGTCGGTACTTTATTATTTTACATTTTTTAATTTTTTGCTGACTCGACTCATATTCAGCAGTCAACAGACGACCTTGTAAAAAATAATAAAATTCTTTTATAAGTTTGTGGATTTGCTTGAGATAGAAATAGCTACTGAACATAAATAAAATGTGCAAAAGGATTTTTAAAAAAAAAATACCCTTAGAAAGAGCTAGTGTAGAAAGAGCTATTGAACATAAATAAAATGTGCAAAAGTAATGCAAGTAAAATTTTCAACATGGTTAAATGCTAAAACTAGTTGTTCAGAGAGTCCTCTGATTCTGACCTTGTTCTTTTACTACTCAGAGTCTAAAGCCAGGAGGACATATTAAGTGTTCATCTTTAACCGAGCAGCTATGGTTGCACATTTCACACACAAACACACACCTCTCCAGACCACGTTGACACTGACTAACAGCAGCAAAAGCGAGGCATACACTTTTAACTTGTAAAACTCAAGGGTATATGGTAATGTAGTCTCTGCTCTCGGTGGGACGAATTAGGAAGTGTGCATTGTGAAGGGTGCTATGAAAAGTGGCAGCGCAGCCAAATGATTAAATTAAACCTCTGATTTAAACAGATGTGCAAATGAGCGTTCCGGTATGCTAAAAGCACGTTCTGGGCGCACGGAGAGGTGATGGTACACTCAAGAGCTATATTTGGAAGTGGCGGTACTGAGTACCGGCGCGTACCGGCCCACTTAAAGCACTGATAATACCTGTAAAATGATAAAGCTCAAAGTTCACTGTAGGTGATATATTTTCTTTAACAGAATTCGCCTTTCAAAGCTTACAGTGATTGGCCAGTTTGGACTACACTGAAAAAAATGATTCATTGAATTTAATAAATTCTTTTAAGGTAAGTGGTTGCAATCAATTCACTTAAGCTACATTTAAACAAAAAAGATTAGTAACGTAAAATAAAATATAAAACTTTTGTTTAAATGTAGCTTAAACAAATTGATTGCAACCACTTACCTTAAAAAAAATTATTAAATTCAATGAATCATTTTTTTCAGTGTACAACCCTCTACTTCCTGCTTTCATGACATCAGTAAAACATTTTTTTTTACTAAACTTCGCCCACAGGAATACGTCAGTCACCAGCTAATCTAACCGCAAGCTAAGCTGCTATCAAATCACAACACACTAAACAAACTACACAATCAGAACTCGTTACATATTTCTGAAGGAGGGACTTCATAAAACAAGGAAGACATCGGCCCATTTTGAGGACAGTGAAAACAGTGCTAAACAGATAAGTCAATTGTGTGAAAAATACCGCATTTTTTACACGTGAAACATGAACACATGTTATATTGTGCACTGTAAACACAATCAAAGCTTTAAAATCACAGAAAGAACGGGACCTTTAATTATATTACAGCTTAATTCATGACAATGAGCAATATCATTATGCAGCATTTTGTAATTTAATATCAATATAACATCTGTTTTTTATTTTTTACGTACTAACAACCCATTTGTCTGTGATGAAAAGACAATTTCTAATATTACAATAGAAGTATTTATAAGACCTTTCAGCAATGGTAATGTCTGGTATCCACATCTTATCTTTATCAATTGTACATTTTTGGAGCCCACAAAAGTTGCTGTCGTTCCACCTTGTGAATTCATTGATCCAAGCCTGAAAGTTATAAAGTTAACAGTGATTATAACTAGTGGCTGACCAGTTTGGGGTTTTTTCAGTAATGAACAATATAGCCTATGTATGGTTATAGTATATTTATTTAATTTTTTTGATTTCTATACACTGTAAAATGTGAAACGTTTTTTCAACTTAAAATTTCCATTTAGTTTCACTTTAAGTGAAAATTTTTTGTTGAATAAACGTACAATTTTTAGGTGTTACCAAAAGAAGTAACTTTTGAAGTTGAATTAACTTAACTTTTTACACTGTGACACGGTTTGTAAAACACTTACCAATACAAGTGTGATCTGTGTTGCGAAGCTTTGGGCTTTTTCATTCTATAGTAAATAAAAGAGAAAAGTTCATTGGCATCTCACGTGACTTGTCTGAATGATTTTGGTACAATAAATGATGCTGGACTCATACCACATCTGTGATGGAGGTCACATACAGGTCTACCAAAACTTCAGTAGGGTTGCTAAAGTTATACACCGGGCGGAGAGACTTCATCTGAAAGTTATCGCTGTCTAAGCCAAGATGTTCAATAAGTCCCTTATAACTGCAGCTATCAGTAGCGGTCACCCAACCTAAACACATAAAAACAAATCCATATTCACCATAAACAACAGTAAGAGTATAAAAATTTTTTTCAAGTTATCCTTCTGTACTTCATATAGACCGAACTTTACTTCCGGTTTCTGTTTTTTTTAAATGGTCGGACTAGTTGCTAAAACTGAACTCGTAAACAAATACCTCGTCGAAAAAAACTAATGTTTGGGTTTCCTATGTAATCTACGTGTTTACCGGAAGTTGCGTGTTTTCCGCGAGGGCCGCTTGTTTGTGTTGTTACTGCTGAAACCGTCTATACTTCGTATATTTTGAGGTTAGCAGCAAAGACACACTTATATAACACTTGTATTGTTTTAACCAGTTTCACATTTATTAAATAAAAAATATAAACACACACCACCGTTGCACATTAAAGAAAATGTTCTACTAATAATACAAATAAAGAAAACTTACCAAAAGCAAGAAAAAACATTAACCAGCGCAGATACATGGCAGATAGTAAAAAACATCCAAAGTGTGATCCAAATTAAAAACTTTTTTTAGCAGGATAAAGAATCAGTTTTAACCGGTTATTGTCAATTGCTCAAATGTATGTACCGTGAGTGAGAAACATGCTCCACCTCCTCCATAAGTTGACTAAAATGTAGGTAAACATATATGAAAAGCTGACATCATACCTTTTATGTTAGTAATTTGCATATACAAATAAAATGAATAATACATCAAATACAAATATCATTTATATTCAAATAATTAAAATAAAAAGCATTGAATGACAAGATTAGGAATTTATCTTTCCATTTATTTGCCCGATTGTCTGTATAATCTCACATCTTGGTTCCCACTAACTATATTAAAAACAAAACTACATTCTTATTGTCATTACTGTTTTTCAATAGTTAACGCTAAAAATGTATATTTTTTGTATTTTAAAGTCCCTGTGAAATTATTTTTTTTCCATGTGTGTCATTGTTTTTTGTATTCATTCATACTTCTGCGTCATCGTCCGCATCGACGTGCACTTACAGTACACATGCACACCACTAGTAGGCAGTATCCCACAGTAGCAGTCAAACAGCTGAAGAAGGTGGCACTTGGCCAGTAAACCCTTCAAAGAAGAAGCAGCAGTTTGTTTTGTATGATTTGAGAAGATCTGTGATGGCGACTATTGTTTATCACTCATCAACTTGACCCATATTTGTTTTTACCGTTGTTTGCGGAAATCCGCATGAGAACCTGACGGGAGGGGTTCAAGTGGACCAATCACAACACTCACGGTGTTTCAAAAAGTCCGACCTTTTATGACTTAAAGGAATAGTCTACTCATTTTCAATATTAAAATATGTTAGTACCTTAACTAAGAATTGTTGATACATCCCTCTATCATCTGTGTGCGTGCACGTAAGCGCTGGAGCGCGCTGCGACGCTTCGATAGCATTTAGCATTTAGCAATGGTACCATTTAGAGATAAAGTTAGAAGTGACCAAACACATCAACGTTTTTCCTATTTAAGACGAGTAGTTATACGAGCAAGTTTGGTGGTACAAAATAAAATGTAGCGCTTTTCTAAGCGGATTTAAAGGAGGAACTGTGTTTTGTGGCGTGATAGCACTTTTGGGAGTACTTCGACTTGCCTGAAAAGTCCGCTCCCCTTCTCACTATCATAATGGGAGAGGGAGGGTGTTACTGCGCCGAGTCGAAGTACTCTCAAAAGTGCTATTACGCCATAAAATATAGTTCCTCTTTTAAATCCGCTTAGAAAAGCGCTACGTTTTATTTTGTACCACCAAACTTATAATACCATTAACCCTCTACTTTAGATTTTCCGGTGCTACTCTGCATCTATTGTAAAGCTGCTTTGCTACAATGCAGAATGATGCAACAGAAATCAATTTAAAAATGAATCCTTATTTCCTCTCATGTTTAAGAATCCTTCTTATTGCTTAATTGTTGTCTTTGTAGATTTGTTGGTTGTTTATAAAGTCGTATTGCCTTCATACATTTGTATTACAATGTCACATTGTTTGAAAATTGTACACTTTGAAATAGACTGTCTTACCTTCTGTCAAATTACATATACACTTGCCCTGCTTCTTGCCTCCTTCCATACAAAAAAGTAAACGAATATTAGTATGCAAAATGAGTAGGATGTCTGAAGCCACCTTAGTATGCAAGAAATAGTAAGTGAGAAATACCAGGATGATCCACTATTTCTGCTGAGGATGCATTGGATGGACAATTTTTTTTCTGCAGAACATCCCCCTTATTAAAATATCTCCGTTCATCAATGGCACTGAAACTTGGTACGCTGAAGTGATGGATCCATTGATTTAGTCTATTTCTTACACAGTGTCCTTCACAGCTTCTGTGTCCTAAATTCCCAGTATGCATTGCTGACATCACGTTCACATTCTCTAAAGACCACTTTTAAGAGACGAGACAGAAAGATTGATGCCCTGTCAGTGATATATTCTGTTATTAAATTACACAACGTTTGAATGGATCAAAACCTTTCCCATTTGAAATGTTGACTAGTGTATTTTATATAGCACATAACCTGCACAAATCTTATATAACTATGATTATTACAGACACCTGCCTAAACACTTGGACAGCTCACATGTGATTCTGTTGAAAGGAATAAAATATGGCAGATTTATTGACTCAGTATCAACTTTCAGATTCATCAATGAAATATTGAGTCTGCATGCACAGACATGATGTGTCACGATGATTTATATGTTTGACTTAACGCACCTTTGTATAACCTCTATGGTTCACAGGAAGACATGAATGTAATACCAACTGCTTGTGCAAATACCATTTAAGGTATAGCTACTACCATTAAATTCATAACATACAGCTTTCTGTGATTGTGTATTCCTATGTAACCATAGATTTGTAGACTCTACTTATTGTTGTCTCTTTTGACAAAATGTTGTGCAGGTGAGTCCATTTGGACAAAAGCATCTGCTAAATGAATAACGCACATGTAGTGTGCTCATTTGTTAATACCACGAGGCTGTTGAATGCTTTATTCTGATTGGTTGAGAAATGTTCTATAGGTGTTGATTATTTTTCTGTAAAACGCACACCTGACCTGTAAAATGTCTTAAAATAACCACCAGAGCAATGTCTGTGGTAATAATTGACTCTGGTCTTTTAATTAAATTATTTGAAAATAATGCACCGCTTTGCGTTGTGTCGCATAACCACGGGTGTGTTATTTGTGTATAATTCAACGCCCCATCGTGTCAATTATTCCTGTGTCTTAAAGGTGCAGTGTGTAATATTTAGAACGATTTCTTGACAGAAATGCAAAATAATATACAAAACTATATTATCAGGGGTGTATAAAGACCTTTTTATAATGAACTGTTATGTGTTTATTACCTTAAAATGAGACGTTTTTAATCTACATATACCGAGGGTCCCCTAACATGGATGTCGCCATTTTGTGCCACCATGTTTCTACAGAAACCATTAATGGACAAACTTTTTTTACTAAGTTGTCTCCGATGACATGTTTGTCCGGTGGCAGCTACCGTAGCTTCTCTATATTATTAAAAAACGAGGTGTAAGCAGTGGACTGAGCCATTGGTTGCAATTCACCAGCACCTCACCACTAGATGCTGCTAAAATTTACACACTGCACCTTTAATTTGGGCACAACTTTCTCTGTGTTTCAGCAAATGGAATGATTTTTGCTGACAAATCTTATATTGACACATATTTTGAGAAAATGCTTTGAATTTTTTCAAAAACTCAACGATATACCGTGGGCAAATTTACTACCCTTTTGGGTTGTTAGTGTACAAAAAAGCCACTAAATTAAACAGTTGTAAAAAGTTATCAGATTAATATAAAAAAAAATCATAAATCTATTAATCACTCTCAGTACTCAAAACTACCAAAATGCTTATGAAATTTCTATGATTTTAACTCTTTAATTGCCAAGTTCATAAGTGGTGTCACTGATTTGGTAAAAAAAAAATACTGATTTTCAATATAAAAAGTGATTGTGGACTGGATTTAACCCTTTTCACAGTATAGGGCATGCCAAAGATTGGTAACAACATTGGCTTTGATGCATTTTTCGTTTTTGTGCAGCATCAGTTTTTATTTTTTTCTCCCTAATTAGTTGTTTGTGGCTCTTTTGCCCCATTGACTTCCATTATAACAACTTTTTTTATTGCAAAGCCATAACACTATAATCATGCATTCTTGATTGTTGGCGGTTTTTCCTTTTGCTAAGAAGTAAAATTTGTAATTTTTACTGTTGATCACCATGTGGCACCATTAACCCCAAAACAGAGCCTAATTTCTGGCTTGTACATTGAGTTATAGACGGTTTCAGCAGTAACAACATAAACAAGCCGCTGTCGCGGTCCGCACGTAACTTCCGGTAAACTCCGCTAATAATAAATAACAAAAAAGTACTTTAAACGTAGTTTATTTATATAACAAGCAAAAAAACAACACATAGATTACCTAGGAAACCAAAACATTTGTTATTTTCGACGAGGAATTTGTTCAAGAGATCAGTTTAGCAACTAGTCAGACCATTAAAAAAACAAAACCGGAAGTAAAGTTCAGATCCAGACGTGTATCACGTGCGTCCAATGAAACCGTCTATACAGTAAGGAGTATATAACTCAAATAAGGGTTCTTCAGCTTGTAACAATAGCAGCAACCTTTTTGTTACTATATAGAACCCTTTTTGGATGGTTCTATATAGAACCTTGCCTTAAAAAGTGCTACATAGAACCTGTAATTTATCAACTATGAGGAGGATTATTTATGAACTTTTTATTTTCAGCACTTTATAAGGTTTCACAGTTCAGAAAAATACTTTTATTTTCACCTTTTCATTACATGAGGTGTCATACAATAATAAATATGGGTATTAAAATCACATTGTTAAGTTAAAAATATACATAAAAATAAATACATGAATTTTTATGCAAATATAACAAATCAAATGAGATATGGATGTTAAATAACTGCTTCAATATTAAATAAACAATTACATTTGGCAAAGACAATCATTCTAAATAGACAACAATTACATGAAATCAACAAAATTATGACATATGCAACATCAAAACATGCAAATGATTATCAATACTGAATATTAACATATTATGACATTACAGATGTATACATTTTAGCAAAAACAGATAGACGACATAGAATACATATGAATGGGATGTTAATAATACATTACTAGCTGTAAAAATAATACTCAATATTGTGTCAAAGTTTGTAGAAGCTATAGCGAAAAAAGTCCATATTATTTTGTTTGCTGAGTCATTGTGCATACTGCAATACTCCACCCAATGTTCTTTGTTTTGTGGCAATGATGCTGAATATTTAGTCAGATAAGAGTAAGAAAATAGATGGTCTGTTGTTGTCATATTGATCTTCAGATACATGCTGTGATTACCACAGATTCAAATCACCTTGCAGTGGTCATCATTTGGTGGACTGTACAAGGTTGAGCATCATGCCGAACAAGATTTGGGTCTGTCGCTGTCGGTCATAGGTGAAAGGATAAGACATGGAGACAAAAAGTTAATATTAGCATGGAGTTTGCTTACATGCTGTATGTAAAACATGATTAGACAGAAGCTTTAATATGATTCTGCTCAAGCTACCTGTTTGTCAGTAAATAGGTGAATGCTTGGTGAAAGATTTATTCATACATTTCCATGATGTCTCTCTTACCCTTGAATGTGTCACTGAATTAACATAAACCACTGTTATCAAGCCAATGCAGCCGACCTGCAGCTATCCAACTTTTCAAAGCTTCACTCACAATTCACCTACAAGAGACAAAAATAATAAGTAATTCTGCTTTTACATGTAAATGTGCCACACACACAAAATCTCCAAAATGTTTAAACAATAAATAACTATTTTTTTAATGTCAGCATTAAAGGAAACATGCATACATCACCTTTAAAAACAGGATGTGTCTCTAATATCAAGCAGTCATACACACTGCCTTCACTCCCAGCATAAGAAAGATTACCTCACATACGAAACCTCACATCATTTTAAAAAGTATGAAGCTTGTCATAAAGTGAATGAAGCTTACAGTATAAAGTTGACCTGTTATAAAAGAAATAAAGTACAATAAGAACACACAAAACTTAAATTTTCAAAATGTTTTTAACAGTAAATGATGATTATTTTACTCTTTTACCTGTTTGTGTTGTTAGTCTGCAGGCGGTACAGCAGGACTGATTATTCAGGGCTTTTACAGGTGAAAATAATCAGGAGACAGCTTGAAAATAACTGACTAAATTTAAAATAAAAAAGGTGGGAATTAAAGAACCCTTTTGCCAAGACAACCCTGCAAGTAAAGCCGAATGTATACTAGGGACATCCGCGTATGCGCACATGACGTCATTTTCAAAATTTGAGACCGCGCATACAGTGCGCGTACAGTCCGCATACAACAGCGCATGCGCGTGAAAATATTTAGACAGGACGCTCCACTACAAACACTTATACAAAGGAAATAGACAGCATTTGCACACATACTATCGTTTTTCTTCTTTAACTTTTACTTCTTCCAAGAACATTAAGCTGTGGAGCATGTTTGTTACCATAATGTTTGATTCCTGTTCTTTGTTGTCTTGTTGTTTGTTCTAAACTGTGTTTGCAGTGCTGGATCAGTTACTTTTCTTTACCTATCCTAATGTTTTAATGTACTGTAAATGTCGCCAAATCAGTGGTGCCCTGTTAGACTAATTATTTGAATAAGAAATAATTTGTATTGCGTATAGTGTGGAACGCGGCCATCCGCGTGTAGCCGCGGGAAGTATACTTGAAAAGCTGCACAGACGTGTGCCCGCGCGAGCCAGACGCGGAAAAAAGGCATAGCCCGGCCTTAAGCCTACGAAGGCCCTGTATGGGCATAGCCTAAAGGCCCAGCGCAGGTGTGCTCACTGGCGAAACGTTGGCCCCTTAGCTCTGGCCCTGCATGGGCAGTCCTCACTTAGCCCCCAGGAAGTCCTCACACAGCAAAATCCCCAGAGTTAAATAAACACTGCTGGATGTATATATTATCCCATCTTACAGAATGTTAAAAAGTAACACCGAAGCAGAACCAAAAGCTCCGCCATCCCCTCTCTCACCATCTCTGTTTGAAACCCAAAATTGCATTTTACATCTTATTTGTAGAGTCATTTTCTTACTGTAGGTTTAGATTTTGTTTCATTTAAAGTCACCATTATTGTGATCAGTGTTTGTTTTAGTTTAACTTGATTCTTGTTTTTGGACTGACTGCTATAACTTTGTTGGTTTAAAGACATTCTTTGATGGTGGTTCATACTGCAAATAAAGTCTAAACATCATCTAGAAAACTTATGTATTAATTTAATGTTTGCACACTTATCAGAAGCATCTTTTTCTGACAATAATGTGATACTACAGTATGAGATCCAGCTCTCTCATAGACGTTTGTCTTTCTAAAGAACTTTAAAACACTGACTCTTAAAATTAACCACTGTATAATGTAGACCAGTGGTTCTCAAACTGGGGGCCGGGGCCGTACACAAGGGGGGCCGCACACTGAGAAAGTTTGAGAACCACTGATGTAGACACACACATATCAAGAATCAGAGTATGAATCACAATGATGGGGACAATAAAATGAAGAGCGTTATGCTGCAATGCATGATGGGTATCAACAAATTACAAATCTCATCCAGGACTCCCAGAATGCACTGCAGCATAAATAAATAATGAAAATTTGTACTATTTTCCACCATTGTTAAGATTCATACCCTGATTCTTGATGTTTGTGTGTCTAATTTACACCACAGAGTTTTTTTAAGCGCACTAGTTTTTCAAAATCCTTCAGATGGACAAGAGTTCTGGGCCTTCCACTATAGTATTTTAGTATTAACAGAAAATTTTATTTCAGATGAGTAAACAAAATTAACAAACCATTAATATATATGATGTTTGATATTATGTACAAACAATCACCAAAGAGTTGCAATGTTGTCTTTACTCTGTCATAACAAACGTGTCTTAAACACACAAAGTTATAGCAATCAAAAAGACTGAACAGAAAAGATCAGAGTCAAGAGTCAAGTTAAACTAAAACAAACACTGATTACAATAGTGATGACTTTAAATGAAAAAAAAACCTAAAGTAAAAAAATGACTCTACAAGTAAGATGTAAAATGCAATTTTATGTTTCAGACAGAGATGGTGAGAAAGAGGATAACAGAGCTTTTAATTCTGCTTCAGTGTTACTTTTTAACAGTCTGTGTGGCGGTTTCCCGGACAGGGGTTAGACTAGTCCTAGACTAAAACATTTTTAAGAGCTGTCCAAACCGAAAACAACTTGCACTGATGTTTCTTAAAATACATCAGTGCCCTTTGTTTTGCCTCAAAATGCACACAGGCAATGTTTTAAGTAAGGCATGTTTGTTTTAAACTAGTTATATTTTCTAATTAAACTAAGGCCTAGTCCTGGATTAAGCTAATCCCTGTCCGGGAAACCGCCCCTGTAAGATGGGGACAATATATACATCCATCAGTGTTTATTTAATCTGGGGATTTCTCTATGTGAGGGCTTCCTTGGGGCTAAGTGAGGGCTACCCGTGCAGGGACAGAGAGAGAGAGAAAGAGCATGCACAAGCCTCTTCTCTGCGCCCCTTAGCTGTTATAAAATGCACTGGTAAGCCATTGCTTCTTGGGGCTTATTGCTTTATTATATATCACATTAAACTTATTTTTCCATTGACTTTGTATTGCAAGAGGCCGCCTATTTGTCATTTCTGGCTTATAACAAAAAAACAGAACAATGCCCAAAATCTGCTGTGTGACACGATGTACAGCTAACAAGACGTGACAACCATAAATGCATTTTTATAAGCTGTCGACCCCAAAAAACAAGCATTTAGAGACACAAAAGTGGATACAGGCAACTTTTCATAGTACCACTATTATTAGAACTACGCCCACTGGAGGGAAACGTAGTCGGTAATCCACTTTTGTGTCTTTAAACGCTCGTTTTTTGGGGGTCGACAGCTTATAAAAATGTATTTCTGGGTTTTTTAGCTTGTTAGCTGTACACCTTATCACAAAGCAGCTTTTAGGCATTATTCTGTTTTTTTGCCAGAAATGACAAGGGGGAGGCCTCAAGTAATGCAAAGTCAATGAAGACGGTTGGATTGTATCAATATGTGAGCTCAATGCAGGACTCTGCCTGTATAATCACGGGCGATTTCAACCAGGCCAAATTAAAAGACAGTGCTCCCACACTTTCATAAATATGTGGACTTTGTGACCAGGGAAGAAAATATTCTGGACCAGGCAAAGACCCCAGACGCCTATGGCAAGGCATCCAGTCAGTAACGGACTACAGGCCTACACCCACATTGAGCGCGGAAAGCATAGACTTTCTAAACTAACTAAATTCATTCTTCAGCCGTTTTGAGGAAAGCAACAACATCACTTCAACCAAAGCTCTAAACTGTTTGGACAATGCAACACTTCAATTTGACCCTGGTGATGTGCGGAGGACTCTTCAAAAGGTGAACCCCAGAAAGGAGTCTGGTCCTGATAATATACCTGGGCGTGTGCTTAGAGACTGTGCTAATTCACTTACAAATATTCTCACAGATATCTTCAACATCTCTCTGAGCAAAGCCATTATACCACAATGTTTTAAAGCCACTACTACGTATCATACCGATACCAAAGAAATCACCAGTCACAACACTGAACGATTACCGGCCTACAGCACTCACGCCCATTATAATGAAGTGCTTTGAAAGACTGGTCAAGGCCCACATAACATCCAGCCTACCTGCCACATTTGACTGCTTCCAGTTTGCAAACCGTCCCAAGCAATCCACTGATGATGCCATAGCAATAGCACTTCACCTCAGTCTGGCTCATCTGGAGAACAAAAACAGTTGTGTGCGTATGCTGTTTATCGACTTCAGCTCTGCCTTTAATACAGTCATTCCACAACATCTGGTGAAAAAACTTAGTGCTGTAGGCATTAAGTTGCAACTGGCTACTAGACTTTCTAACCATCAACGGTAGCACTGTGGAATCAGTGAATAGCACCAAGTTCCTGGGGGTGCACATCACTGATGACCTGTCATGGTCCACCAACACAACTTCCCTTGTGAAGACTGCTCAGCAACGCCTTCACTTCCTACGTAGGATGAGAAGAGCCAACCTCCCCCCACTGGCACTCACCAACTTCTACAGGGGTGCCATTGAGAACATCCTTACCAGCAGTCTCTCAGTCTGGTATGGTAGTTGTTCTGCTGCTGACAGGAAAGCTCTACAGAGGGTGGTGAGGTCAGCTGAGAAGATTACCAGATCAGCTCAACCATCCATCCAAGACATATACCCATCTCGCTGCCACAAAAGAGCCACCAACATCATCAAAGACCCCACCCACCCCACACACAAACTCTTCACCCTCCTACCATCTGGAAAGTGCTACAGGAGTATGCGTTGCAAGACTACAAGACTCAGCAACAGTATTTTCCCACAAGCCATCAGATTGCTTAATTCATTCATGGAAACTGGATTATAAATCCCCACCCCAATAACTCATACTCATTAAGATTTGTGGAACTCATGTCTGCAAAATACTCCTATAATATAAGTTAAACAATAAGTTTTATTTATCTCCATGCTGCTATTGCACTTTGCACCATATTGCACCTTATGTTGCACTTTATTACAAAAATTACCTCATCCTGACTATACTTCTGGAACATTGCAATAAGTTTAATAACTGTAAACTACGTAACTGTTGTCTGTCTATCTGTTAAATATCTATTTGTACTTTTCTAGTGGTGTCCTATGTCTAATCTTATGTTTAGGTTGTCCTTAGTGAGTGTGGAATCCTTTCTTAATATTGCACATTGGAGTATGGGAGAAACGCAATTTCAGTCTGTTGTGTAATGTACTGTTAGGTTATCCTAACCTTAAGATTTTATTTACGTCAGTTTTTTCTTAAGTTTGAATTTTCTTCCTAAGAATGCTTTGTGAATTCTACCCCAGACAATGCATTTCAGAAACAATTTTAGGTAACACTTTATTTTACAGTGTCTTTGTTATACATGTTACATCTAATTATTATAGTAATAACAGTTAATTATGCATAATTACATGCAAATAATCCTAAACCAAACCCTATTCCTAACCCCAACCCTACAGCAAGTACATGTTGTTGATGATTATTACTTGGTACTTAAATATATAATTACACTGTAACAGTGACGCCTTAAAATAAAGTGTAACCCAATTTTAATATGTGTGTGAGTGCATGCACGTTACATGTATATAATTTGGCATCCCATAAAAAGCCTTATAAAATTACAATCGTAAATGTTTTCTTGCGTATTTATTTATTGCACAAACACAAATATCTATTTTGCTTGAATCATGCTTTATTTATAAGTCATTTGCAGGAGAATATGTGCATAAATGGAAAAAACGAGAAAAAACAATTGACCAATCAATTTTTTAGGCTACATTGCGCTTTTAAACTATGCAAAAAGGCTTGTGCCATATCATAAATAAAAAAATATGATATCACTATGTGAACCAAGCTTTACTAACTACTATCAGAAACACAATGATGCTGAGAATGTAGACAACAATGAAAATAACGTTGATTATCATTGCCGCTCTGTGCCAGCACCCGGTTGTCCTCGCACCGCCTTTAGGTTTGGCTGCATTCCGAAACTCAGTGAGTATTTGCTTCAGACAGTCCAGGGTACTTAAACGTTCTTCACTTTGATCTGTTTCTGGGTCTGGTAGGCTGTTTGAATCTTTTGCAGTGTCTGTGAAAATATAAAGCTTGGATTTAGCTCTGTATTGCAATCTCCAGAGGGCGCAGGCTGTCTACATATATAGCACAGGACGCCACCCACTGGACTTCATGTTTTCATTAGCAAGATAGCAGAGATGATTTAGAAATAGAGTGGACATTACAACCAAACACTATAATGTTTACACTGTAAAAAATTATTTTAGTTGTTATAACTTAAAATAAGTTGTAGCAACTCATGTCTTGTCAAAATAAATAATAGTAAGTAAAAATTACTTAGAAATCCGAATTGATTAAAGAGATATGGTTTTTTTTAAATAAAAATCACAACGGTTTCATTTTTCCAGATGAAATGCAGACTACAAATAGGTCTGTCTACATTTACTATATCATTGTTAGAAAAATTGTTTATTGTCATAAGAACAAAAACAAGCAATGTCATTTTCTTACTCAGTCAATATTAACATTAACAATATTAGCTGAGTTTTTCACAAACTGGGTCACATTTCCATAGCCATGGTTGTGTCGATGACGACAGTAGGGGTGTGCTTTTGAAAGCCAATTCTAAAACAAAGAAGTTTTACTGGTGGCATGACAGCGTGGCAGCGGATTCGTCTTGCAAACACCATCCCCTCTGGGCGCTTCAGCTGTTTTGTCAGAGTTGTCTAAAAGAGCAATTTCCATAGAGAGCAAATGTCCTTTCAACTCTTTTCTCGACAATGATGAATTAACTCATCAATTAAGAGAAAACACTTCCCTGCCAATGACGAGTTTTTGCTATGTACTCTGTGTATGTTTCGATCATCACTTTGAATCTGATCTTTAACAAAAGTCCTTTACAAAAGTGCAATTATCTCCGCTGTTTGCTCAAAGTTTAATATTTTGAAAGAATTTGAGAGGTGATAAAAAGAGAACAAATGAAGATAGGATGAAACTTTTTTGTTTGAAAGTGAGAAGAAAACTCTGTGAGGGAAGAAAACTCTGTTGTGCTTCGGGCAGAGCTAGTCATCCTTCTGGCCAACTAGCGATCGAACCTGTCCCCTCAGCCGAGATGTCCTCAGGTTTTTACAGCCTGAACTTCATAGTGCCAATAGATGTTAACTAAGAGACTCATCCTGATGGAGGTTCGTTACCAGGATTGGTTTGTGGCTATCGACCTGAAGGATGCGTACTTTCACGTCTCTATCCTCCCTTCACTCCCTCTCCCCCCTTATGCTTACCAAGGTCCCGGAAGGGGCCCCAGCTGCCTACCTGGGTATATGTATTCTACATTACCTCGACAACTGTCTCATTCTAGCGCACTCGCAGGAATTAGTTTGCGCCCCCAGGGACGTTTTACAGCATTTGGACTTTCTGGGTCTTTTGGTCAACTGGGAAAAGAGCAAGATCTCCCCGATGCAGAGCATCGCTTTTTTCCGGTTCTAACTAGTCTCTGTGTTGATGAAGGCGCACCTCACCAATGAACATGGCCAGTCAGGCACAACACAGCAGTCCCACTCAAACTCTTCCAAAGGCTCCTGGGGCGCATGGCACGGTTGTTCCCTTCAAGAAGATGCACATGAGGCCACTTCAACATTGGCTATACGGTCAAGTTTCTCTGACACTGCAGGGCAGACACACACTGAGCCCCTGGGGGTGTGCCTATGGGACGGGTCTGTGGTGACCACTGCATGCCCCAAAACTGGGCTGGGGTGCGGTGTGCAAGGACATGCAGTGTCGGGGCAGTGGACGAGCCCTTGATTGCATATAAACTGACTAGAGTTGCTGGCTTACCTGCTAGCACTGAAGCGCATACTTCCTATCCTGCAGGACAAGCACCTGCTGGTCTGATCAGACAGGAATGCAGCGACAGTGTGCCACAACCATCAGGGTGGCATATGCTTGTGGTAGATGTCTCAACTAGTCCAACGCCTCCTGTTCTGAAGTCAGCAAAGGGCCATGTCACCTGAGGAAGTATGTCTTCCCCCCAGTGAGCCTCACTGCTCAGGTTCTAGGGAAGATGAACATCAGGTGCTTATGGTTGCACCTTTTTGGTCCAATCAGACCTGGTTTTTGAAGCTCTCGCTTCTAGCGATTGCCCCTCCCTGGCAGATTCTCCTGAGACAGGACCTTCCTCTGGAATCTCCATGTCTGGCTCCAGGAAAGGATGAAGACGGCTTAGCTGGTCTTTAGCCAGCTATGGCTGAGACCATCGTCCAGGCTAGAGCCCCCTCCACTATGCAGTTTTATGCCCTTAAATGGGGTCTTTTCTTGTCCTGGTGTTCTTTCTGTGGGGAAGGTCCACAGAGGTGCGCCATCAGTTTGGTGCTGTCCTTTCTTCAAGAGGCATTAGAGAAACGTCTCTCCCCAACTGCCCTCAAGGTGTATGTGACTGCTTTTGCGGCCCATCACCTTCAGGTAGAGGGAAGATCATTGGGACAGCATGATCTGATTAGTAGGTTTCTGAGGGGCGCAAGGAGGTTAAATCCACCTAGATTATGCCTCATCCCCACTTGGGACCTCTTGGTGGACTAAAGAAAGCCCCTTTTGAGCCTCTAGTAGAAGCTGGTCTTCCTCAACTCACAGACCTGCAGGTGCTCTCTGTTTCCCCTGAGTGTCTGGAGTTGGGGCTGAGTTACTCTCACGTTGTCCTGAGACCTTGGTCCGGCTACACACCCAAGGTTTCCACCACTCGCTTTAGGGATCAGGTGGTGAACCTGCAAGCTCTCCCCTCCAGAGCAGAAGACCCAACCCTGTCTCAGCTGTGTCTGGTACCTGCACTGTGCCTTTACCTGGAACACACTCAAAATGTTAGAACTTCAGACCAGCTCTTTTTCTGTTATGGTGCACAGCAGAGGGGAAAGGCTGTCTTCAAACAGAGGATGTCACACTGGATCATGGGAGCCATCTCCTTGGCGTACCGATACCAAGATCTGTCGTGTCCATTTGGAGTGAAAGCTCACTCTACCAGAGGCATTGCCTCCTCTTGGGCACTGGCACAGGGCGCTACCCTTGCAGACATTGTAGGGCTGCAGGTTGGGTGACGCCTAATACTTTTGCACGGTTTTACAATCTCCGTGTTTAGCCAGTGTCAGCCAGTGTTCTCCAGGCAGACAACATCTAGTCCGGGCGGCTGGCCAGGCGTCCTGCTTGCCTTAGTACCCTTTCAACTTTTCAGGTGAGTCAGGGTCCTATACCAATGTTCTCTTTTCAGATGAATGGGTTGGTACCTTTTCAATCACTAGGCTTCTCCGGTGAAAACTAAGTGGAGCAGTTTCCATCTGCTTAGATCTTGAGTCTCCAGGTGAGCCTCATCCGTACTATGCCAATACTTATGTCAAGTCTTTTTCTCCACTCTCCCAGTTGGGAAAGTGTTCAGTGGTATACCTCCGGCAATGTTTTCTCCCTGTTGTGAGATTCAGACACGTTCTTGGTCATGTGTTCAGCCCATATGGTGAGACCATTTCCTACTTACACTTTACTGGAAGGTTGCGATGTCATTTAGCATTCAGTATGGCACGTTTTGACTTGTCTCTGCCTGCTTCGTTGAGGTCAAGACATATAGGGACCCCTACTGTCGTCATCAACACAACGTGGATGACAGAAAGGGAACGACTTGGTTATGACTGTAACCACGGTTCCCTGATGTAGGGCTCTCAAGGGCACACCCCTACTGTCGTCATCAACACAACGTGGACGACAGAAAGGGAACGTCTCGGTTATGACTGTAACCACGTTTCCTTGATGGAGGGCTCAGAAGGGCACACCCCTACTGTCGTCATCAACACATAATCTTGTTCCCTCCATCAGGGAACCATGGTTACAGTCGTAACAAAGATGTTTTACTACATAAACCATGGTTAAATTATAATTTCTGTAGCAAAACCATGGTTAATTTAAGCAACTTTTTTGTAGTAAAACTATGTTTTTTATATTTACCAGTAACAGTAGATGTGGAATCCTCAATCTGATCTCCTCTAGCCATCAGAAAATCCACAAGAATGCTCTCCAGAATGCTGATACCAATGAGAATGAAAATCACACTGCAGAAAAGCCCTGTGGAAAAAACATACGAAATAATGATCTTGACAGAAAAAAACAAATAATTTAATCACCACATTTCTAATCAAATCCATTATATTCATTGTCCACATTTCACTTGTCCCAGAATGAGGCTGTATTAGTGCTGTACAATTAATCTAAAACTACTACAGTACAATCATTGGTTCTCATGTCTAAGCATACTTGTAAGGCTCACCGATCAATGGGACCTCATTGGCAGTAGAGGGCAGCGTGTCATTAAGAATGAGCAGTAACACAGAAATCGCCAAAAGTAAAGTCACTTTAAAGCCCAGCTTCTCTCCTTCTGCTGAATTCATGAAGAATGAGGCCACATCCAACACAAGAAAGCAAAACACTGGTGATATGAAGTTGATGATATACAGTAGAGGTCTCCTTTTTATGGTGATCTGCAAAAATATATATAATTATAGGAAAAAATATATATATATACTTACTGACTTCACTAATCTATAAAATAAGTTCACGTCACAGTAAATAATGTGGTAAATGTAATGTTTTACTCCCTTTCCTGTACCTGAAATTTCAGCTGATCCAATACATATCCCAGAGTAGACATATTGGATTTAGACACGGTAATGCTGAGTAGTTCCCACTCCCCTTGAGTTTGAAAAGACTTCTTAGAGCTGGCAGTCATAAATGAGGCATCAGAAAATGGATTGACTGTAAGCTCATCGACTGTGAGTGAATATAAACAAATAAATGATATTAATGTCCGACAATTCTGAAGGTGAACAATGATTTTAAACATTTGCCAGCATATAATTTGGGGTTTCAGATTTACTTGAATTCAATGAAGACTGAACTGTCAGCTCGCATGTTTGGACATCAAAGGGAAACTTGTACAGGTCCATCTTGCAGGCGGTGGTCAAAATTAAGGTTTCGGACAGGAGTACACCACCAAAATTGAACATCTTTACATAAGGATTTTCCACAGCTGCAAATTCTGCTTTGATGCTGAAAAGAAAAACACAGAAAGAACAGGACCTTAATCAGGGTTCCCACACTTGAGTTAACTTTAAATTCAACAACTTTTCAAGGCCTTTCCAGGTCCAATACCCTCAAATTCAAGGACTAAATATGGGAACACATTTTTGTAGTGGAAGCAAGTTTCACTTTCATGTTACTTTTAAGATACATTGTTACAATTCCCTTTCGAGGGAACTCGCGCTGCGTCACTGCTGTGACACTTTGGGGACGCCTCCAGGGGTAAGTGCGTCTGAATGTGTATATCAAATTCAACCAATGATGAGGCTTAACAACAAAGACGGGTGACGTGGGAGTCAGGAAGTATATCGCTATCTGAAATATTGCCAAAGACGGCGTAACAGGGACGCAGGAAGTATGGCAAGGGAGACGCAGCGTCTCGTTCCCTTCTCAGGGAACAACAGTTACATACATAACCCGAGACGTTTTCAAACACAACTTGTCATGACCTGGTCTCTCCATTTCTTGTCTTATCCGAGTTTGAGAGATTAGGTTGTGACAGTACGTGTCTGCCCTGAGAGAGTTGTGTGACATGCCCTTCCGCGGTCCACGTTTCTCTCAAGGTTCATGAATTGTTTCCCGCTCCCTTATGTTTGATTAGCTTCAGGTGTTTGTTGTGTAGAATTCCCTATTTAAAGGGGACATTCCATGAAAATCAGACTTTTTCCATGTTTAAGTGCTATAATCGGGTCCCCAGTGCTTCTACCAACCCAGAAAACATGAAAAATAGCAACCCTGTAACTTTGTTTTGGTCAGGCTCTCTCTGCAAGCATGTGAATAAATAGGTCATCCGGATTTCGCTCCCTGCGTGACGTAGCTAAGGCCTCTTATTATAATGATACCGCCCCTTCAACTGCGCTATCCAACCATGAAGCTACCTTGAGTGCGAGCAACCGAGAGAAAGTGACTGACAGCATGACGCGTTTGTATTCCATAAAACACAAACAGTAGCCTACAATCTTATAACTTGTAGTTTTAATAATCTTTCTAAAGATTGAATTAACGTTCTAAAGGATTAACCTTACCTTAGAGCAGTGCTTCTCAATTATTTTCTGTCACGCCCCCCCCCCCCCCCCCTAGGAAGAGGTAAACATTTTGCGCCCCCCCAACTCTCTGCCGCGACTGTAAATAGTATCATTTGCCTATAAAATTACACATCTTCAAAACATTGTATCCTTATTAACATTGAGAAAACACAAAAAGAAAACACAAAAAAAGAAATATCGATCAACTTACAACAAAGAATAACTTTATTAACATTGTTTTTTAGTCTGTAACAGAAAAGACTTAAAATGCATCAATTTTCCTGAAATAAAAAAAATCAATCCTTATTTAAAGTATAATATTTTTTGACCATTTGATACTAAAAAAATTAAATATAATCAATAAATAACACAAGCGGTTTACAGCGTGATTGGGGTGTAATGTCTTTAAAAATCACTTCCTGAAAAAGTATTTTCCCTTGGTGTCGCTTCGAGCCCCCCTGGGGGTCCCGCCCCACTATTTGAGAAGCACTGCCTTAGAGCAACAGAGAGAGAGAGCGAGTGAGCGAACGAACGAGAGAGAGAGCAACGCGACGGTTCGCTTTCAAGTAAGTTATGTTGTTTAATATGTTTCTCTAAAGTTTATATGAATGAATGAACATGAGGATTAATGCACTGCACGAGACAGAGTGAGTGAACAACGCGTATTCACTATCATACACAATAAGTAAATATGTTGTTTAATGTTTCTCTTTCAAATGAATGAGGAGTTACAAGATAGATGAGAGACTGACAGAAACGCGAATGTGTTCAATATGGGTACATAATAAACTTTAACATGACATTTGATCTGTTTCTCTAAAGTTTAAACATTAAAAGTGTTGTTTTATTACAGATCATTTAAATGTGCTCGTGTGGTTTGGTCAAAAAGTAAACACTATGAGACCTTAAAGTATTTATTTTTATTCCACAATGTTCCCATCTGCTGATAAACATGTATTTAGTATGCATAAAACAGACAATTGACTTTTTAAAATTGTTCAAATATAATGCTTAACATCGCTCACTAACTTCTTTCGTGAGAGAATCTCCCCTCGATGCTCTGTCTTGTCTACACTCTACAGTGCGAGCGCTTGAGACTCCGCCCACCTGAGCAGCTCGTTTGGATTTAAAGGGATACACACAAAAACGGTGCATTTTTGCTCAGCCCCATAAAGTGCCTATTTTAACATGCCACAATAAATTACCTATATGGTATTTTGAGCTAAAACTTCACAAATGTACTCTGGGGACATCAAAGATTTATTTAATATCTTAAAAACGTCTTCTGGAATGTCCCCTTTAATATCCTTCTGTCCTGTCCTCCGTGCGTTGGTATTATTCTGTGTTCCCTTCAAGTTCCCTGAGTGTATTCCTGTTCCTGGTCTTGTGTAAGTTTATGTAGTTTAGTGTTCCCAGTGTTTATGTTAGTTAGTTTTATTCCCGTATCTGTTATTGTATTGTTTTACCCCCTCGTGGGTGTTTTGGTTCTGTGTGTTTGTATATATTAAAGTATTCTTTATTTTAGTCTGCGTTTGGGTTTTCCTCGTCTTCTTTGTTTCCCGATCGTGACAGAATATTAACGGCAAACAAAAACCCAGCAGACTATGGACCTCAACCCCAATATCAACTACCCGGCGTTTAGAGGTACAAGACTGGTTTGACGCGGGGGAAGCAACGCGTGGAGAGGTGCCACGGCAAGAGGGGCATTCCAGGGAGGAAGGACCTCTTTTCCAGCCCCTCTGGCAACCATCCCGGAGCGTCGGCGAGTGGGAGTGTTCTCTTCAGACAGGCCATTCTCGTCTCTGCCACCCGTGTCCTGTCCACCCAACAGTCTCAGGGGGAAACGTGAGAGACATGCCTCCTGGGACTCGGCGTCGGGTGGTTCAGCTTCGGAGTTGGGTGGTCCGGCCGTGCTGTCTCCCACTCCTCCGGCGCTTTCCGCTCCTCGTTCCAGACGGAAGACGAGGAGGAAGAACACCTCTCCCATGCAGCTTGTACCATCTACTTCCCCCAAGTCTCCAGAGTTGCCGGCGCGTCCTGTGTCGCCGGCGCGTCCTGTGTCGCCGGCGCATCCGATGGATGTGGAGGAATCCGCCTTTTCCGGCGGATCGGAACCGTCTTGTCCGGTTCAGTCTTTGTTTCCTGTGCTCCCTGTGCTCTCTGTTCCTCCTGTTATTCCTGAGCCCCCTGTACTTCCTGTGCCCCCGGTGTTCCCTCGTCAGTCCCCTTCAGTTGTTGTGAACTCTTGTTCTTCCCCCCGGACTTCTCCACCTGTCACCATCAACGCCAAAAAGACTCATAAAACTGTTAGGACACAAACTGACTTTCATTGTTCAAGATTTGCTGTTACTCCCCCTCCTCTTCCATGTATATTGTTTTTGTTAGCCCATCCCAACCCTGTTATTATGTTGTCTGGCTTACCACTAATTTTGGTTTCTTTGTTTTCTTGGTTTTTGTCCCATTTTAGGTCCTGTGTTTAGTGTCTCCTCTTAAGGGCGTCTAGTATCCGCCCTTAGGGGGAGGGTACTGTCATGACCTGGTCTCTCCATTTCTTGTCTTATCCGAGTTTGAGAGATTAGGTTGTGACAGTACGTGTCTGCCCTGAGAGAGTTGTGTGACATGCCCTTCCGCGGTCCACGTTTCTCTCAGGGTTCGTGAATTGTTTCCCGCTCCCTTATGTTTGATTAGCTTCAGGTGTTTGTTGTTTAGAATTCCCTATTTAATATCCTTCTGTCCTGTCCTCCATGCGTTGATATTATTCTGTGTTCCCTTCAAGTTCCCTGAGTGTATTCCTGTTCCTGGTCTCCTGTGTGAGTTTATGTAGTTTAGTGTTCTCATTGTTTATGTTAGTTAGTTTAGTTCTCGTGTCTGTTATTGTAATAACACTCGTGGGTGTTTTGGTTCTGTGTGTTTGTATATATTAAAGTATTCTTTATTTTAGTCTGCGTTTGGGTTTTCCTCGTCTTCTTTGTTTCCCGATCGTGACACAACTATGCAAAAAAGCATTTTGGTATGAATCAACATTCGCATACAGAAGATATAAGCATTTAAAGTGAACAGTTTAGCACGTGTGCTTAAATGGCTAGAATTTTATGATATTATCCTACACTACACAGGGAATAATATGGATTTTTCCCCAGAAAGCTTCTTTCATAAAATACATTCAAGCACTTTTAATGACTTGTATCTATGTATGTATATTTTTACAAACTTCCCAGGGCTTTGGATTTTTTTCCCCAGAATCACAAACTTTCCAGGATTTCAAGGACCCGTGGAAACCCTGTTTAATTATATTATAGAAATATGAACAATATATGATATGATATGATATATGATATATGACAATGAACAATAAAATTTTGGAGCATTTTGTTATTTAATATCAATATAAAATCTATTTTTTATTTGTAATTTTTTACGTACCAACAACCCATTCTCACATTTGTCTGTAATTAAAAGACAATTACTAATATTACAATAGAAGTATTTATAAGACCTTTCGGCAATGGTAATGTCTGGTATCCACATCTTATCTTTATCAATTGTACATGTTTGGAGCCCACAAAAGTTGCTGTCGTTCCACCTTGTGAATTCATTGATCCAACCCTGAAAGTTATAAAGTTAACAGTGATTATAACTAGTGGCTGACCAGTTTGGGGTTTTCAGTATACCAATGAACAATATAGCCTATGCTTATAGTATATTTATTTTATTATCTGATTTCTGTACACAATAAAATGTGAAAGTATTTTTAACTTAATTAAAATTAAGTTTCACTTTAGGTGAACATTTTTAGTTAAATAATCTTTTAACTTTTTACAGTGCAACACAGTTTGTAAAAATGTGTAGCATGACATGAGAGAGGTTTGTAAAACACTTACCAATACAAGTGTGATCTGTGTTGCGAAGCTTTGGGCTTTTTCATTCTAGTAAATAAAAGAGAAAAGATCATTGGCATCTCACGTGACGTGTCTATATGAATTTGGTCGTAAATGATGCTGGACTCATACCACATCTGTGATGGAGGTCACAAACAAGTCTACCAAAACTCCAGTAGGGTTGCTGAAGTTATACACCGGGCGGAGAGACTTCATCTGAAAGTTATCGCTGTCTAAGCCAAGATGTTCAATAAGTCCCTTATAACTGCAGCTATCAGTAGCAGTCACCCAACCTAAACACATAAAAACAAATCCATATTCACCATAAACAACAGTAAGAATGTAACAGTTTTTTCATTTTATTCTTCTGTACTTCATACTTTGTATATTTTGTGGTTAGCAGCAAAAACCGACTTAATGCCGGTATATAACACCTGTATTGTTTTAGTCAGTTTCACATTTATGAAATAAAAATATAAACACACACCACAATTGTAGATTAAAGAACATTTTGCTACTAATAATATGAATAAAGAAAACTTACCAAAAGCAAGAAAAAACATTAACCAGCGCAGATACATGGCAGATAGTGAAAAATGTGTGATCCAAATTAAAACGATTTTAGCAGGATGAAGGTTATTGTCATTTGCTCTATTTATGTACCATGAGTGACAAACATGCCCCACCTTCTTAATAAGTTTACTAAAATGTAGGTAAACATATATGAAAAGCTGACATCATACCTTTTATGTTAGTTATTTGCATATCTAAATAAAATGGAAAAATCAAATGCAAATAACATTTATATTCAAATAATTAAAATAAAAAGCATTTAAAGACAAGATTAAAAATTTATCTGTAAGTTTATTTGCGCGGCTGTCTTTTTTTCTGTATAATCAAAAAGCTCAGTTAGTCTTTACTAACTGTTTTAACATCTGTTAATCTTCAGCGATTTTTGTTAATGTCCCAGAGGACAATGGTCCCACAGTCGAGTGTGATTTCTCTTAAAGCTTAGTTTTGGTAAACCATTTTCTGCAAGCATGTGAAAAAATAGCTCATTGAAGTATGGCATCCCTTGTGATAATACGGCCCCTTAATCTGCACTATCCAACCACGGCACTGCCATTAAGTGCAGAGTTCAGCTCATTTGTATTTAAAAGGACACACCCAAAAACAACACTTTTTTGCTAACACCTACAAAGTGGCAATTTTAACATGTTATAAATTATCTACATAATATTTTGAGCTAGAACTGCACATATGTACTCTGGGGACACCAAAGATTTATTTTAAATCTTAAAAAAGTCTTGTGAAATTTTAAATCGATCGCTTGGATTACCCCCCAATTCACAGGGACTATTGTTGCAAACAATCTCATGTACACTCAAATGTAATATTTAAATTAGATATTAATGTAATATATTTTAAATGTGGATATGATATCAGTAATATTTCAGCTTATCGAAAAAAAGTTACAAAATACCCTCTTACCCTCCATTTCCCATTAATTAGTACAAAAAGAGATACAATACCTTTTAATTACCCACACAACGATAGATTGGTTAGCTAAGGCAATCTACAGCTAGCCCAGAGCAAATAAGTATACACTGGGACGTAACACCCCCACCACTAAAATTACAGACCAGGATTCAATAAAGTTTCTGTACCATCCCAACATCCACAGTACTTAAGCGGTCATCTCAACAGATCTGGACAGAGCATCAGCCACAATGTTGTCTTTGCCTTTGATGTGCTGGATCTGGAGGTTGAAATCTTGAAGCTTGAGAGCCCAGCATAGCAAACGCTGGTTGGAGGAAGACATGTTGGACAGAAAAGTTAGAGGGTCATGGTCTGTATACACAACCACAGGTAAAGCAGTACTCACAAGGTAAACCTCAAGATGCTGTAGAGCCCACCATAAAGCTAAAGCTTCTTTTTCAATTGTGCTATAGGATAGTTGGCCCTTTGAGAACTTGCGGGAGAAATAAGACACAGAATGCTCAATGCCTTGAGCATCTTCTTGAATAAGGACAGCTCCTCCACCAAAGTTGCTTGCATCCACCTGCAGTTTGAAAGGCAATTCAAAGTTAGGTGCAGCTACCACAGGGGCATTAATCAATAGGTCTTTAGCGGCTACAAATGCTTGATCACATACACAGTCCCAGCTAAACACTCTCGTTGTGTTTAGGAGGTCTGTTAAAGGAGCCACTACAGAGGAAAAGTTTCTGCAAAAACCCTGTAGTAACCAGTCATTCCCAGAAATCGCCTAAGCTCACGTTTGTTGTTAGGTTTAGGGAACTTAAGAATAGCTTCCAACAGAATAGCTTTCGACAGGTTTAACGCAGCCATGGCCTACCCTTTTCCCTAGGTAGGTGACAGTAGCCTTTTCTATCTCACACTTAGACAGGTTTAAGGTTCGTGAAGCACATTTTAACCTTTCAAAGACCATTTCCAAGATTTGAATGTAGTCTTCCCACGACTCAGTGTAGACTACAATATCGTCAAGGTAGGGGTCACAATTCATCGCCTAACACAAAATGCATCAGCCTTTGAAAAGTGGCTGGTCCATTTCGCATTCCGAAGGCGAGAACAGAATATTCTAGGAAGCAGTCTGGCATAACAAATGCAGAGATTTCAGCCAATAACCTTTTAACAAGTCAAGTTTTGTAACAAACCTGGCTGATCCTACATGATCAATGCATTTGGGGAAGTGGGAAGGAGTCAGGTGTCGTTACCGCATTCACTTTGCGAAAGTCAGTATAAAACCGGTATGTGCCTTCTGCCTTCAGAACTAGTAAGCACAGGGAGCTCAATAGACTCTGCCTAGGCTGAGCCAAACTGTGCTGTAACATGTACTCGACTTCAGTTTTCATTATGTGGCGCTTACTTGGATTAACTATGTAAGAGTGCTGTTTGATTGGTTTAGCAGAGCCTATGATGTTTGAGAACAGTGGTTCTCCTTGGCACATCAGAAAATAAAGGCATGTACTGATGCATTAACTGCATAATCTGACCAGCCTGATCTGGTTCTAGATGAGAGAGAAAAGAAGGTAGATCTTTCATCACGGCTGTGTTTTGTAGTCTCTTACCAACATGTTCAATAACTGGCATGGCTACAGCAACTGGTAAGAGTATGGTCACAGGGTTACATGGGGGTTCAGATGGAGAGTCGCATACAAACTTCTTCAGCATGTTAATGTGGCATACTCTAGTTTTATGCCGCCTATCTGGTGTGCTGACAACATAGTCAGTTTCACAAAGTTTCTCCTTCACAGAGTATGGACCTGTAAACCTAGCATGGAGGGCTGAACCAGGCTCAGGCAAAAGTACAAGAAATGTTAGCTTAGCGTAGCGTAGCAGAGGTTCTACCAGGAAACTCGAATGTTACGTCATTCATTTCACAAGGCGCAATCAATCACCCTGAGAGTATATAAGGCTTGTACTCATCTGTCTTTGCGTTCGCAGATACTGATGCCAGCATTTACATGCTCGATGTTCAGTGCATATGTACACTAAAGCGTTGTTACCTGTAACACGCCGATTCAAATGATGAGTGAGTTTATCGGGCATTCGAACTGTTTTCCTGGGATTTTCTCATCTCATTTCGTTTCACCTGCACCATCGCGAGGAGCTCTCACAGAAGGTTAAAGAGGAGGGAAGTCTTCAAGCTTCCTTAAAAGTGTGTAACCCTGCAGTACACAGGGAAGGATACCACAGGCCGTTTCTTTTATGAACAGTGCAAGAACATTTGGATGATCTGTAAAGTGTAACCATAATATTAATTGACTGTCGCACACTCTGAACGCCCGCAGCAGATATCAGTAATCATCATTGATTGGCGAAGCGCTGCACGTCCTGCACGCTGGCAGTCGCCGTGGCGGCTTTGGAAGAATGCTGAAGGTTGATATCTACCTCATCACAGGATCTTTGTCTTTCATCTACAATACCAAGTGCTCCGCTTATTATTGGTTTTAAACCGTACGCGAATGTTTTGTGAAGCAAAGACATGGAATCGACTTGGATGAAGAGACTATTGCTCGCGAAAATTTCACACATTAAATACGGCGTGTATGCAATGCATGACATGCGGCAAACAGGCAAATGACGCGGTCTAATGTTCGCGTGTTTCATTGGAATAAGGAATGCGCAAAGTATACGAGCTTCATCTGAACTGTCCCTTTCAGTGTTTCCCTAAAACATCAATAATATAAGGTACTATTTATTCATGTAACAGGTCTTGCAACGTCCTATACCTGCTACGGTACTACAATGCAAGTTGCTTAATGCCTAACAGTATTCATGCAAAATGTTCATATCAAATGAAAATATTCACGTTAGATCTTCACTCACCTGACCCTAATTACAGACTTTAAGGATACGGGGATACGCTATTTTACGAACTTTAAATCTTATGGTAGGATACACCATTAATATATCATTGGAGAATAAATCCTGGTCATACATCGTAAATTTTTCAAGCACACATTTTGTTGCTGAGCAAATCGTAAGTGTGTGTGTGGTCGAATGGCAACAGTAATGCATATTGTCAATTTTGAGCACGGGGTTCAGCATAAATGTTTCCATCTAAAGCTTTGTGCTTTAAGATCTTCAGTTATGCACATGTATAAAGTACGAGAATGCATCAACTTTTAACTGTACTTTTCAAATGAGACTTTATTCCAGATCTCAGTCAACTTCTTATCCGAGCTCGGTTGCGTTGAACATCCCATCTATGTATTTGGATTATCTTCTCCTAAGGTAAGCTCTCTTATTCATTATGCTGGATTGGCTGATAGCACAGTACATGCTTTTACAACCGAAAGATAGAATGACTATGTCTTACAGCGTAATATGGAGACGGAGCTGATGTTGTGTGGTGTCTTTAATACAATTACGTGCATTGGTGTTATTCCTAAGGGCTTGCCGTGTTTTGATCGGTGTGCATTATGTGGATGTCTCAACTAGTTGAGCCTGTAAACCCTCATGTCGAGTTTGTTTGTATGCAGTAGACCTCACTTAAAGTTGAAAAACGCGCGCCTTGCCTCTTCAAGAATACAACAGGATGGATCAGTTTAAACCATTAAGTGCTTTGTGCTTTATTGGCGTCGCAGGCACACAGAATATGCGTATGGGTAGGCTACAGCGGATGTCTGGATACTGGTTTGAATATGTAATGTGACTGCTAGCTTTAAATCACATCACGTAATTCCTATTTAAAGTGCTGTTGAACGTTGGCAACATATGTTTCGCCCGAAATGGTTGTGCCACCAGCTATACAGAATACAAACACAATTCCTTCTTGTTTTAGCATGGAACCCAATGGAAATAATGTCTAAATATTTCTTCGAGTGGTGTTATGTTCGAATATAGTGGTGTTCGATTATCTTATGTGTTTCAACTATTTAATTCTAATCGTCATATGCTGTTTTAATGAAAGCCAACATGACTGGAGAATTGGAATGCATCTGAAATAACTTGTTTCTAATTTAATTCAATGTTTTGTTTAAAGCCTGGATTATACCACAGGATTTTTTTTTTCACTCTGACAAGATTATAGCAGCAAACGCATTGTGCGGTGATCATGCTGAATTTCTGATACTGTCAGAAAGCTGTTGTAGGCTATCTTGGACGCAAGACCAGGAAAACGTACGTCTTTTAACTTTTCCCACCGTACGATACTGTACCACCGACGAAGAGCCACGATCATAGGAATCGCGATGATTGTTTCACGATGGAAATCTTTCGTTTGGGAAGGCCAAAAATCATGCAGTTGTGATTCTAAATGATAACTTTACAAGGAACTTTGTCTGGAATTAGAAGCATACAATCTTCTTACTCTGCATCCTTAAGAAAATAGCGAAACATGCATCAACTTTCCATATAACCACATTACACCAGCTGCTAGGATTTAAAACTTATAACAGCGCGGCTGCATACATGAGGCAAGCTATTTTAAAACTATATACATGTTTTTACTCAGACTACGGACATGCAGTTCTATAAGTGCTTTATTTTCAGTGCCTGCATTACCATCAGGCCTCCTTATCGACTTCCAGGAACTCTTATTACAAACGGCTGTAAGGATTTGAACATGCATAATTGCTACATGTACAAGAAATTAGCTTTCGTTAGTATTTGGCCATGCACACTTGCCGCGTGCACTCAGTTTGTCACGTTTCACGTACGCGGTCGTGTATGGTGCGGACTTCGATCATTTATGGAACGCCAGTGTGGCAAAGGATCTTCATTCAACAAATAATTCAGAACTTCTTAAGTGCATATCATGTAAGACTATTAGCACAAAAATGTCATGTTTAATCATGCTATTATGGTTAGTCAAAGTTTAAGCTGTAAACTTTCATCTAGAAGGCTATTACTTTCGGAGTACATCCATCTATCAACTGCACAACCCTACTGATACCGCGCCTCAGTTTTTGGGGGTTTTAATTTACATCGTAAACGGATAATTTTATAATCATCTGTGAGTCATGGCGAAGCAGGCAAGACAAGGCAACGGATCCAAATGCAATGGCTTAATTCTTAAAAACCCAAAGTGCACAAAGCAGAACTAGAATGAAGACCAGAATACAGGACTAAAAAGTGATGACGGCAAACTACACTCGACAAAGGACAACTGAAACACAAGGACTATATATTCATGTGGGTAAACAAGATATCAAGACACACCCGGGGAAACAATCTAGAACAAGGACCAACGAACTACAAGAACTACAGACATGGATGACTTACAGAACTTCAAATAAAGAGTACAAGACTGGGGAAACCCAAGACACGACAGTGACGCCGTGCAATCTTTAGCATCAGTCAGATTTGTTTGTAACCATATAATCTTCTCCCTACTTTTATAATGACAATATAAAAGCATGCATACACCAATTGTGTCTCTTCATCAGGAGCCGAGCTCCTTATTTCATTGTGCGCAGGAAACCACAATGACGGTCAATTCAATATCGGCAAGCAGTAATCAAGGTATGTTTAAGCAAACTACTGGTGGTGGTGGTGTATTTAACCATGCTAAATCATGGCCTTTGCCGTTTATATCATTTCTTACTCTGGCATAACGTTGCCTTCTGCGGCCTACGCGGCCTCTCTGCTATCAAGCCTAACGTGGCAGCCTTCTACGGATATCCTCTACTGCTGATATTACGTTCGAAATTTATGGACATGTTTATGGTATGTACCTTTTATCAATACTGGTGGTGGTGAATCTTATTGCAAGCTAACCTGTTGGCTTTTCCTACTGGGCATATCGTTGCCTTCTACGGCCTTGCGGCCTATCTAACCCTGGCATATCTTTACCCTTCATGGCCTACACAGCCTCTCTCAACACGGCATATCGTTGCCTTCTATGGCCATGCGGCCTTTCTCACTCGGCATATCGTTGCCTTCTATGGCCTACGCGGCCTATCTCTATCTGGCATATCGTTGCCTTCTATGGCCCACGCGGCCTATCTCTATTTGGCATATCGTTGCCTCCTATGGCCTACGCGGCCTATTTCTCTGGCATATCGTTGCCTTCCAAAGGCCTACGCGGCCTTTTCTCACTAGGCATATCGTTGCTTTCTATGGCCTACGCGGCCTATCTCTGTCTGGCATATCGTTGCCTTCTAAAGCCTACGCGGCTTTTTCCCACTAGGCATATTGTTGCCTTCTACGGCCTACGCGGCCTACTTCTCCAGCCTCTCTCCAGCCTATCTCAATCTGGCATATCGTTGCCTTCTATGGCCTACGCGGCCTATTTCTCTGGCATATCGTTGCCTTTCAAAGGCCCAAGCAGCTTTTTCTCACTAGGCATATCGTTGCTTTCTATGGCCTACGCGGCCTATCTCTGTCTGGCATATCGTTGCCTTCTAAAGCCTATGCGGCCTTTTCCCACTAGGCATATCGTTGCCTTCTACGGCCTACGCGGCCTATCTTTCAGCCTATCTCTCCAGCCTATCTCTCTCTGGCATATTGCTGCCTTCTATGGCCTAAGCAGCAATCCCATGGCCTCTTACGGCATACGTCAATGTCAGTAGATAACAATTTCTCTTATCTGTTTCAGGAGCCTCAAAGAAACACTGGTGGGTACCGATCATCGTGATCAATTTTTGGGGATTAGATTCTGGCCTGTCTTCATCTTCAGACAGGAACCGCAAGAATCCGTGACCCCCGGATTTGAACTATGGTCGGGGCCTACGCCAAAGAACTATACTGTGTTACATTCCAACCTTGGTTGCTAACTACTGTTAAATAAACGCATATCAATTCTTAACCTATCTTCGAGTCTTTCTGGTAGAACTTCATAGTTCAGCTGAAATCTACGAGAAACACTTTTGTCGTAGCGTTCCTTCATTCTAGATTGTGTTGCGACCAAATGTTTTCTAGCAAGATTAAGGCGATGTGCAACCGTTCTCGAAATGAACTTACATAATCAATAACTGGGATAGGCCTTGAATCTTTAGCTAGCAACTGCTCACTTAAAACTTTAAGAGGGCCCCGCACCGTGTGGCCAATATTTAAACCCAAGGGACTCTTGTTCTGCTTCCCTAATAGCAAACATCAAGAATGGTAAACTCTCTGCCCAATCTTTACCACTAGAAAGACAGTAAGTACTTAACATCATCTTGAGTTTTGGTGGAATCTTTCCACAGCACCTTGCGATTGAGGGTGGTATGCACTTGATAGTTTATGCACAACTCCAAACTGAGTTAGTGTCTGTAAGAACAACTTTGAAGTAAAATTTGTACCTTGATCAGTTTGTATGACCTTCGGCAATCCAAAAACAGTACAGAACTTGATAAATTCATGGACAATGATGCAGGCTTTCACAGAGCAAAGAATCGCTTCGGGGAAACGTGTAGAAGTACACATTATAGACAGGATGTACTTGTGACCAGATTTTGACTTGGGCATAGGGCCCACGCAGTCCAGTAACAGACGCTCAAAGGGTTTGCGCATAACAGGGATAGGCCGCAGGGGAGCAACAGGACGTTTTTAGTTCGGCTTGCCTACGATTTGACAACATCACAAGAACGGCAAAACTTAGACAAAGCTGACTTTAGCCCTGGCCAGAAAAAGTAGTGAGACACTCGTTTGAACGTCTTGGTACCCCCAAGTGTCCTGAGAGTACATGTTCATGGGCAATTTTCAATACATGCTCTCTATACTGTTGAGGCAGGACAATTTGCTAAATTACATTAAGGGAAGAAGGAGCAATGGGTCTCCATTTCCGCATTAAGACTTCCCCTTCCCAAAAGTACCTTACCATGAGGTTTTCTTTTGAGTCTCACTACAGACTCAATACAGCTGGCTAAAGAGGGGTCTGTCCTCTGAGCAATAGCCAATTGTTCCCTGCCAACCCCTAAAACAGGCTTTAGTTCAGCTTTAGGATCCACCTTGCAGGTTTCTGTAACAGTCTTCTCTGGCGGTACATCATGAACATCAGAGTCAGCCAAGAAACTCTCAGAGGTCAATCTTGAAACTTTTTACTTTGGGCCCGTGTGACTGCACATGCAGGAAAGGCAGTAGGAAATTTTGCGCAAGCGACAAACTATCATTTTGAGTCTGTATGCCAATTACCAAGGGTCTAGGAAAAAGATCTTCCCCCGCAAGATCGTTCCCTAGAATAACATCTACCCCATCAACTGGTAATTTTGAACAAACTCCGAGTGTTACGGGACCTGTGACCAAGTCTGACGTGAGGTAGAAGTCATGTAATGGCAAACTAAGACAGCCCATGCCAATTCCTCACACTAAAACATAAGAGCCAGAATAAACACTAGAAGCGGGTAATGAAGTTTCAGAAATAAGTGACTGGACTAATCCAGTGTCTCTTAAAATCTACACTGACTTACCCACTGTGGAGTCACTGTACCATCCAGTAAAAAATGCTGATACGCACTCGTAATGTCACCAACAGTGTGCACCAAAGCTGCACTTTTAGGGTGTGAAGCAGCAGTTTTCTGTTTCCAGGCCCGACACTCAGAAATTAGGTGACTTGGATCCAGGCAGAAAAAAACAGCTCACTTGTCCGCCTTTTTATGAGGTGAGCTAGGTTGTGTGAAACGTTTAGCATGTGTCAAGGCAGGTCTTACGTCTTTGTTCGTATTAATGTTAGTGGGGGACATTGCATTACGCGTGAAGTAAAGAACACGTTCCGGGGCGTTATTGTGAATTCATCTGCTGAAACAGCCGCATCAATGATAGAAGTCACTTTCTGTTTGTTTAAGTGATTTACCACGTTTTTAGGAACACTACTCTTGAACTTCTCAAGCAAAATAAGTTCTTGAAGTTTCGATTAGAAAAACACCACTTCTCAAAAAGTGTGCGCTTCTCTCGGGCGAACTCAACGTATGTCTGTTTGGCAGTTTTGGCATGCGAGCGGAACTTTTGTCTTTACGCCTCCAGTACCAATTCATACGCTCCAAGTACTGAAGCCTTCACAACGTCATAGTCAAGTGATTATTCTAACGGTAAGGCAGAGGAAACCTCTTGGGCTTTCCCAGAGAGGCTGCACTCCAAGAGCAATGCCCACACATCTTTAGGCCACTGCAATTTCATGGCTATGCACTCAAATGTAACGAAATAAGCATCTACCTCTCTTTCCCTGAATGGCGGAACCAGCTTCAAATACCTGCTCACATCAAAATTTGCAGTCATTTCAGCGTCATGCAAATCCTGAGGTGTCACAGAATGGGTACTAAAGGGAGAGCTAGCAGAAATATTTAGTTAAACAAGGCAAAGGTACAGGTTTACTTTTCAGTTCGGGCACCTTACTGTCCATTCGCCGCAATTGAATATCATGATCGGTTTCTGCCTCTATAACACACAGTTTAACAAGCATTGTTTGATGTTCCTCCTTCTTAATCATGAAATCGAGCTCTTTCATTTTAAGCGCTAACAATGGATCACCAGAAGGCTCTAATGCAGGGACACTAGGAGGGCTATAGTCCGACACATTTGTGTGAAACCTCCTCCCTGGCAGAGGGTTCTGGCCAAATCCCCATCTTTTCAAGCTTATCACGCAGCACTTGCTTGAAAACACATTTCACTGCCCCTGTACTGTAGGAATATTAATATTGGGAAAAGTCTGCAATCAACAATAAATCCTTTTTCCTACAACGCTCAAAGACTTCTGTGGTAGGAGAGAGTGAACGCAACTAAATCAAACTCCATCTTTCCACCCTACCACAGTTTCCTCCCCCACATGAAAAAAAACTGCCAAACTGCTCAGAAGAAAAAGTAGACTTACCTGTGTGTTGTCAGTTATTATTAGTGATGGCAACGGACGAGCCCCCAATTGTTATGTTCCACTCCCAGTCTAGGGGTAAGGAGGGAAGATACCAAAAGAAAGGAAATATAATAAAAACGTTAAGGTCTAGAACAAAAAAAAAACGTGGAGAACACACTTCAGCCTCAGTCTCAGAGCGAAAACTCAACACAACTTTAAGGAAAAAATAATGTCTATTTTCCAATTATATAGCAAGAAGGTTTAACAAAACTAAAGGAATAAATCTTCAGGAGAGAGTATGGCCTAAAATAATAAACAAAAAAGCAACTAAATAAGGATTAGAGAAGCTACTTACCCTACTCGAAAAAAAAGATGAAAACCAACAACATAAACTTCCCGGAGCTTCCTAGCTGACCACAAAACAGGAGAAAGTTACAAAATATACAGGCACTCTCACCCTACATTTCCCTAGCCTGGTAATACCATCCTCTGCTAATTCGCTACACTTCATAGACAGAGTCTGGCTGGGCATAATTGACAATCGTTTTCCTTCTCGTGGGAGGGGCTTGTCTGAAGTTTAAAATCATTGGTGTAATCAAACCATATGTAAATTCAATCTTCCTACCTTATTTTCTGGTTAATCAGGAATGTCACCAAAGAATGTTTCCCCACGCGTTCTCCAGCATTAACTGTGAACAATGAAATTCCCCTCCATGATTTCTCGATCATTTTGCACGCCAAGCTGTGCTGCAATAGTTTCTCGCTGATGATCGGTAATAGTTGATAAATTAAACTTTTCCCAAAACCTGTCGAGAGTAGGGCAACATCATCATCTCCATTCAAAATGTTTAACAAACACTCTTCTTGTTCCGGCTTAAGTTGGCAAATGCCGGCTTTCCACAACAGAGCGAATAGCTTTCTGTGCCTCCATGTCCACTACAAATTACAACCGTACATTCGGCGCTTAGCATCTACGTCACGACTCTCAGCCCACCCTCTGTTTGTTGATTGGGCCGTCGGTCTTGAAACGGTTAGAATGGGAGATATCATAGTACAGAAGCGTAATGAAATTTAGCGGAAGTACAAAGTCTGACCTAGTCAGGCTAACATTTCCCATTAATTAGTACAAAAAGAGATAATTACCTTTTAATTACCCACACAAGGATAGATTGGTTAGCTAAGGCAAACTACAGCTAACCCACAGCAAATAAGTATGCCAACACCTGGCTCAAGATTATAAGCACAGTTTGCGCTCTCTCTCTCTCTCTCTCTCTCTCTCTCAAAACAATTTCCACTCTAAGGCTGGGGGGAACTGTTCCTCTGCACAGGATCTTCAGAGAACAGCATTTATAATGCTCTGCTCAGACTCAGGCATGCGCACAATGAGTTGCAGCTGATGGTAATTAGCCTGAGAGAGAGAGAGAGAGAGAGAGAGAGAGAGAGAGCAACAGAACAACACAAGGCAGACACACACACCTAGTACACCACAAAATAATGACACACTGTAACATAACACGTTTTAGTAATGTTTTTCTGATATTTCTTAATTATTATTATTATTATAAATATTTGTTTCAAACTTAATAAATGTGTTTACATACTTCAATGTATCTCACTAATGTCTGTTTTTATTTATTTTCTTTCTCTTCTGTTGTTAAAAGCAAAAAAATAATAAAAATACTTAAAAAAAAATCTTTTTAAAAACATTGATATGCATTTTCTTACTGTCCTGCCAAAGGACCTCAAGGGTCATTTGTGCAGTCACCTTATTACGATGTACAGTTCTGTTTTAGGGATAAGGGCCCTCTAGTGGCCAACAGCTTATTAAAACCTGTGGTTACGTTTCTAGGTTGTTTGCTTTAGGCGTCAAATAGGGCTGGTCCGAATACGATTTTTTGAGCTTTGAAGCTTTAGTAGAAATCACACCATTTATCTTCGATGACGATATACTATAAAAATGAAGGTCATCTTTTTTTGGCATTCCTATTCTGACACTCAAAAGCACAACAAGACATTTTCTAGTGAGTTATATTGTTCGTTTCACTCGTGTCTCATTAATTTCCACTGTTTTTCTGCAACCACATTGCACGCGCAGCTTGCAGTGACGTAACTGTGACATCTACTTGCAAAAGGTCTATTAGCGTTAATGCCAAAGCAGGAGCTGCTTCTCAATGTCAAGGATACTTCCCTGGCAGGACTAGTCCTTACAAGTCACTTCCTTCTGAGGTTAGGTGAGGCTCTCGTATTCGGAGAACACGTAAATGGAACAGGCTAGCAAGTGCACGTCATTGCATCATTACGTCAATGAAAAGGTGTGCTTTTGTCGCTGCGCGCATAGGATTGTGGGTGATTTCAGCCCGCGAAGAGCGCAAAGGATACACATATGCATCCTTTCCTGTATATGGGATATTTCTGGAATCGATGTCGATGACGTAGCATCCTCAAAATTCTGGCTTCCGAGGATCATCCTTGACATTGAGGCCCTGTCCCAAATGGCAAACTTCATGTGGACTTTCGGTCTCGTAGCCTTAAATTGCGCATGCTCACTTAGTCTGCAAGTCCATAGGGTGTCCCATCTGTCAGTTTTATGCTCCGAAGTGTGCTCATCAGCGCCCCTTTTGAACCCTTGATGGGCAAAGCCCGCACTGCAGCAGGCTTTGCGCACTCTACCAACCAAGAAGTCCTTGCAAAAGAGAAATCACACCAATCAGACGATGGAAGGGAGGAGTTCACAATGATGGGCAACTTCTATTCCTATCTCTGGCGTTGACGCTCGCGTCAAGGGTCACTAGGGTCTGCACTACATGATGTCATCAAAGTATAGACTCTGAGGAGGTCCACAAGTCCGGAGTGTGCCATTTGGGACAAGGCCTGAGAAACGGCTAGGAAGTGTGCTTTACGTTCGAGGCATGATCTTCTACTGGTGGTGTTTGGTGGCTGTTGGCTATGGCTGTTGGTCTTTCTGCGCCACCTATAGAGTGGAAGCGTGAACCGCACTTCCTGCTTGGTAAAAACTATGTTGCACTGTAAAAAGTGAAAAGTTGGATCAACTTAAAAAGTTTCTTAATTTGGTAGCACCTAAAAAATTAAGTTGATTCAACTTAAAATCTCACCTTAGTTTCACTTGATGGTGAAAAATCTAAGTTAAGTAAACTAAAAAATTTTAGGTGTTACCAATTTAAGTTTTCACTTTTTACAATGTAAGACAGCTTTTCAAATGGATGCCAAGTCTAACTTTCACAGCATTATTTTTATTTTGGGAAAATATATAATCTATCAATCGGCTTAATCGTTTTTAAGAATAATGCCTGAGATAAACTGGTTTTCAGTGTTTAAAATGTTCACACAAAGCAAACAGCAGCATCAATATTGTCAGTGCGCAATTAAATCCTGTTTGTCAGAGCATAAACGAGTTAATAATATTCATTATAATACATAGATAGTAATCAAAATACTCATGTTTGCATGACTCTGCATCTCTATGACACACATACAGAATAAATGCATATGAAGTTTTATTTGGAGATATTAAATACAAAAAAATGAGCACACTACATGTACGTTTATTCATTTAACAGATGCTTTTGTCCAAGGTGACTGACCGGCACAACATTTTGTCAGAAGTGTCAACATTATGTAGGTTCTCAACCCCACAATCACAGAAAGCTGTATGTAATGGACTTAATGGTACCCACACCTTACTAATATAAGGTGCACCAGCAGTATTACATCCATGTCCTCCTGTGAGCAATAGAGGTTATACAAAGGTGAGTTAAGTCAAACATATAAATCATCGTGACACATCATTACTTTATCTAATTAAGTTCTGTGCACGCAGACTCAGTATTTCATTGATGCCTCTGGAAGTCGATACCGAGTCAATAAATCTGCCATATTTTATTTCTTTCAACAGAACCACACATGTGAGCGGTCCGAGTGTTTAGGCAGGTGTTTGTAATAATCATGATTATATAAGATTTGTGCCGGTTATGTGCTATAATGTGAATGGTTCCAAGGATCAACAAATTAATTATAGTCCATTTACTAAAAAATAAGTTTTGAGTTAAATTAACAGTATTTTACAACGTTTTGAGACAACTAATATTTTTTAAGTCCAATCAACTTAATTTTAAGGCAACCAGGTAACTGACATTTTTAAGCTGAACCAACAAAACCCTTTTTTAACACTGTTGTACAGACTGATAAAACAAATAAAATAAACTATAGGAAAGCTGACTTAACTAATATGACTGTAACACAATCATAATAATAATAATAAGCATTTAATATTAAGCGACTGGCAACATTTATTATTTGTACCAAACATTCACAATTCCACATTTAACTGTAATATTTAGCTTTTTCAATTCTGCAACTGAACAGAAAAACTAAGTAAAACCATTTACTGAATAGACATAAAGACGAGTAAACTTACAGTACTTCCAATATGGAGTACAGAAATAAAATTGGTGCACAGTAACAAAACTTAAACGGATAGTTCACTGAAAATTCTGTCATCGTTTACTTGTATACGCTCAAGTTGTTTCAAACTTGTTTTAATCTCTTTCTTCTGCTAAATACACATTAAGATATTTTAAAGAATGTTGGTAGCCAAGCAGATCTGGGGCACACTTAACTTCCATAGTAAGAAAAAAATAATACTTAGGAAGTGAATGGTGCCCCAGATCTGTCTGTTTATTAACATTTTATTAGCAAACATTTATTAACGAAAGTAAATGTACATTTTTCAGTGAACTATCCCTTTAAGAGTCTTTGAGGAGCATTACAGCATTTATCCCCCTGTACAGATGGTCTTAATAAACTCGACTAATTCACTGTAAAAAATATTTTTGCACTTACATCAAAACTGTATTGACTAGTGATGAGTTGCTGTTACACTGAAAAAAACTTTTGGACATCGGTTGCACATGATTAAATTAGGTTTTCTTAAAATGAAATTAACATGAATTTCATTTTAAGAAAACTTGATTTAATCATGTTGAACTGGTGTACATAATTAAATGATGTAGATCCAAAATTTTTTTTAAGAAAAATCATTTTAAGAAAACTTTATTCAATCATGTGCAACCGGAGATTTTTTTCAGTCTACTTATAAAATAGAGTTGACATAACTAAAGCAAGTTCAACTTTTATAAGTTACAGCAACTCATCACTTGATTAAACTTAAAAATCTAAGTGCAAAAATATTTTTTACAGTGTAGTGGTGATCAAACTATGCTGAAATTCTCAGTCTAAACATTAGACATGATAAGCTTGTGTTAGTGTCAATGCCTGATTTTATTGTAATGGTGTACATTTGTCATGGCACAATTCTTAACGCTCTTATATAAAATCAAGTTCATACCCTGAGAAGCACATTTATGTTATCTAACTCATCTGAGAATAATTCGAGCTGCATTCACTCCTCAATAATGGATTTTAGAATTGACGTTTCAGAAAACATCCTTTAGTAGACATCAGTGGGCAGTCTGAAGTTCTTGAAGCAGTAAAATGAGATGTCTCCATGGTCTACCACTGCAAAAGTCACCGGGACATCAGCACTTTGGAAGGACAACTGCTTCATGACGACCAGATCAGGCACAGGGCCGTCAAAACTGTGACAGGACAAAAGAGCTAAATTAGTGCTACATCAAAACAATAACATATGCTTAGCCACAAAAGACCAATGACAAAAAAGAAAAGTTGGGAGGAAAAGTTGGCACACCACAGCTCCAAGAACATGACATTTCTATATAAACGGTTTCAGCAGTAACAACATATACAAGCGGCTTTCGTGGTCAACACGTAACTTCCGGTAAACTCAGCTAAGAATAAATAACAACAAAGTTCTTTAAACGTAGTTCATTTATATAAAAAGCAAAATAAACAACATGTAGATTACCTAGAAAACCAAAACATTTGTTATTTTCGACAAGGTATTTGTTCAAGAGTTCAGTTTAGCCAGTAGTCAGACCATTAAAAACTGAAATCAGAAGTCAAGTTTGCACCAGACACATATTGCGTCACCGCATGTGCATCCGATGAAATGGTCTATATTTGAGTTACGGTGTGCCAATGTCACTAATAGAATTATTGCTACTATTAACGGTCCAGTGTGTAGCGGCATCTAGTGGTGAGATTGCGAATTGCAACCAACGGCTCAGTCCACTGTTCACCCCTCACTTTTGAAACGCATAAAAAGCTGGTAGCCGCCACAGGACAAACATGATGTCGTCTTAGACAACGTAGTGACAAAACATGCTCTTTAGAGCAGTTTGTCCCTTTAGGGCTACTGTAGAAACATGAAGGCAACTTTCATGTAAGGGGACCCGCGGTGTATGTAGAACTTTTATTTTGTATGTGATTAAACGTTAGGGCTGCACGATTTGGGTAATTTTTCCCATTGCGGTTATTGATGCTAATATTGCGATGTGCGATTATACTAAATGGTATCATGAGTCAACTTGATGGGTTTTAAGGAAAATCCACACACAGTTTAGCTAAAATGTGTATTTGTAAAACTACAAATGTTTTCGTATTGCCACGTGATGTAGCAACTGCTCAGTGTCAGTAATCCTAAATCCAAAATACCGCCATACAACAGACATAGAGGGAGTTTTTTTAGCTACCAGATCACTGTCAACCTCCTCTGCATCCATCTTCGCTCTGGTATAAGTGACGACGCACACCCCACACGTGCATGCCACACGTGCACTGCCTTTTTTGTTCGTTTTTCTTTCTTTTTTTAAACAGCAAGGAAAACCATCAAACTGTTATCAGAAAGTTTGTGTTAACAAGTCCACACATTTATTTATTTAATATAATTGCAACATTTTGCTGTCATATAATCGCACAGGCTGACATCGCGATTGCGATGCGATTAATTGTGCAGCACTATTAAACGCGATTAATCGTTAGACAGCACTATTATTCACAATGCATTATTTTACATACATTAATGAGCAAAACCTCTTTAAGACGCTTTTGACTGTTAATGTAGTATATTTAACTCTGATTTGTTTTATACACATAGTTTTTGTGCTGTTCCTGCCCATGTTGTAAGATTAAAAACCCATGGCCCATTATCCAATCCATTTCTCTAGTTTTATGATTAATGATAAGAGTTCACTCAGTGATTGACCGCATGATACAATCGTGTTCCCATCCAACATACACAGTACAAGTATATCACAAATATGCTATAGTTGGGTCAAATATGGGCACACCAAATTAAATGGGAACTGTTGGGTTCATTTCAACCCAAATGCTCAGTTGTTTCAATGCATTTTACACATATTCCACCCCATTGCTCATTTCATATCTGTAATATGCCTGTTCTTCAAAAGCCTGGCAGCAGATTAAACAAAACCCAAACAAAGACTGTGTTTATCATAATGTAATTAATCATCAGATTCTCTCATTTAAATCTGTTTACCTGCACACACACATGCGGCTGTATGGCTTTCCTGGATGGCTCTTTTTAAACTCCGCCACCGTGTCCGGTTGGTAAACATCAAAGCTAATCTTCCAGCGCTCAGATGGGGCTGTTCTGAGAAAACAGATGATTAAACGCTCAGTTTCGAATCCTTATTTGACTGTAGAAAGGTCATAACTAGCATTTTACTTGGTCAGCAATTATTACACAGTATGACTCAACAGGTTTATAGATGAATGAGTAATGCAGACCTGGAAACCCCTTCAGTCCAGTTTGAAGACTTGATAATGTTGATCTGCTCCAGCAGCTCACCTGCACCATCACAGGACAAAATAATAAGATGTTTCAAACTAGGGCTGTGTATTTTTTACGATACGATACGTATCCCGATACAAGGTCACAATACGCATAACAATACAAGATAATTTAAGTAACATTATTATTATTATTATTATCTGTTTATTGTAGATTGAATAAGCAGTGTTGTAACAGTTGTGATTTTGTCATTCATTAGCTTTTGGGGGAACTCGTAAAAAGACATAAAATCTCAGATCTACAGTACTTAACTCATGTTGTTTCAAAGCAGTTTTACAAAGATTGTGCCTTAGTCTAGGTAATATATTCTTCTCTCATATTATTCTTCTATATTTATGAATATATGTGTAAACCAGGGTTCCCCAAATCTTACCCTGGAGGGCCAGAGCACTGTAGAGTTTAGCTCCAACCCTGATCAAACACACCTGAGCAAGCTAATCAAGCTCTTCATGATCACTAGAAAATCACAGGTGGGTTGGACCTAAACTCTGGCTGTTTCTCAATATGCGTTCTTTAGCGATCTTGGGTCCTTGTGTTCTCGCTTTACGTCATCATTAACCGTCGAAGTTCAATTCCAATTCTCAAGAACACAAGTACAGAGGACGCATGAAAATACCCGGATATGTTCTTGATATCGAGGATGCATCGAGTGCAAATATAACCAGTGTAGGAGAAAGTTACTTTTAAAAGGAATGCATTCCAGTATTAAGTTACTCCCCAAAAAAGTAACTAATTGCGTTAATTAGTTAATTTTTATGGAAAGTAATTCTTACTTTACTTTTAAGTTACTTTTGCGTTACTTTTTCTTACTTGTCTTAGGCTTGATCTCTTTCAGGCCTTGCGGGTGTTTTTTATGAAATCCTGCATTCAGAAATTGCATATTTTCATCACAAAAATGTGATGCCATCTCCGCGCGCACATAGAGTGTGTAATTCTACATCACTAAATTTAGTTTAATTAAGTACATTTTTATTTTTTTAAATCAAATTAATTAAACTGAAAAGTAACTCGCATTAATTTTTTTAAAAAGTAACTCGACTATTAATGTGTACATTTAAAAAGTAATGCGTTACTGTACTCGTTACTTCAGAAAAGTAATATTGTTAATGCACGTTTTACCCCCAACACCGCTCGTAACTCCCCTCCCACCGTATGTTTCCAGGAGTTCTGACTTTTTCTGAAAAAAAACCCCGGAAAGGCTGTTCTGTCTGAAACTGACAACACGAAAGACTTTTTGGATTTAACTCTTAATGCAACGTGTCAAAAAAGCAGTTGAGCTTGTGACAGAGTATTTCTGGGCCAAACTCACGCTTAATCTTTCCTACAAGTTTTGGAAAGTTGTTTTGGAACATGTACCAAGGGTACCAGTTATGTATCATATACCTTTTATGGGCACTTTTCCTCAGAAAAGCACGCCCACATATCAATCAGCGTGAGAGCGAGAAGTGTGTTTTTTTATGTTAGGAAAAGAAAGCCTTGTTGAGCTGTCCAACCCAGCCTTATGGAAACAATAGATATATTTTGTTTATCTCGGGGATACAGCTGAGTTTTGCCTGTGTGTTTGTTTAACGCTGGATTTCAGTGAAAAGTCCCAACCGGGTCATGATTCCTAGGCAGTAATTAAAAATATCAAAGGTCTGTGTCATGTTGGAAATCCTCGCGTAAGTGCATATGGGTGATTCTTACGAAACCATTGAAACACCACGGCACTAATGATTTTAGCTTTAAAATGTGTAATATAGTAAAATTAAAAAGCATCAGAATTAACACAATACTGTGTTCTACCTTGCACAATGTGTGATTTCATCATAAGAATTTATAATTGGAAATTTTATCTCATTTTCTGCTGAAATTCTCATTACCGCAATGTGTCCGGCTGTGTTTGAACATGCGTTATGTTGTAATTTAATCAAATTAACACAAAAATATTAAGAAAAAAAATAAATGGATGTTTTGTTAGACTACTTTAGATGACAGAAAAAATATTACTGAATATTCATGTATAATAATAATGAAGAAAAATTAGGAAAATGATGCGTCCATGCCTGATGTTCTCATCCTCCGCAACACTTTTTGAGAACAGTTTAAGCACACATACAGAATTTAAATAATTAAGTTTGATTTTGAGTGACCAAGCACATGGACCAGTTACTTCAAGATGGCTACCAGGTAAGATCATTTTTTTACAGTTAATTTGAAATATTGTCTTGTCAGAATGCTTACACGACATTTTGATTATCATTACCGCAACAGATGCTTATTAAATGTTAATTTAATTAATAGAAGCATAATACTTTGATTTTAAATGCATGTGCAGAATCTCCAAATTATGTTCTTTCAGGTTTGTTATGTCATTTTGAAAATATGTCAGTGTTGATGTTTTCTGACTGTTGCGGTAATGAGATTTTTTAGGACTAATTTCTTTAATTATGTTACAAAAAGTGTTAAATGATAAGTAAAAGTTTTTAAATTAATGTTCCCATTTACTCTAGACTTTGTTTTTCAATGTCTGGTGGGAAAAAAAGTAAATTTAAGCAATTTTTACGTTTTCATGCTTGACATTTTTAAAACCAAGTTTTCTTGAGAATCACCCATATAATGTAAACAACACAAACATGTAGTGAATAATTTTCGAAAATGGCCCTATATGACATCATAAAGGGTGAGATTCCTTGTTTGGGCACTTCTCCTGGAAGAGCACACGCCCATATAAACCAGAGCGCAATCCCGCCCATCAACATGCTTTGTTCGGGTTACAGAAGTCATTGACAGTGCTGAACTTGAGAAAGATGCGTTTCATTTTTAGATCACAAAATCACAAAGAAGTTTTTGGTTGGGAGGTAAATTAATTTGTCTGATTTTGATTATTATGTAAAACTGAAAGACAGAGCGGTCCCAGAAATAAAAGATGCCGTCATGAGTCAGAACTGCGGGTGGAAAGTAAATGTCTGCATGAAACATCTGTGACTCTAGCTACGCTCACGGGACGCCTCCAGGAGTTCAACTGTTTTCGGAAAGAAGCGGAACAGTTGTATCTGTATTGTTTAAATATGTTTAAATATGCTAATCTAAAATAATCTAATTAAATAAGACCCAATGATATGGAGAATTATTCCATCCATTTCAGTCGAAACACTAACGAATAAAACATTTATTTACACATTATTTACTGATGAAAGCATGCATTCTTACGGTGTGATCTACACTGGCCATGTTGGGTTAGAGGGGTCACCTCCCGTTCCCACAGATGGGCGGGTCTCCGTCCCTCTTGTTGTTTCTTCCTCTTCTCCAGCAGCTGTAAATACTCCGCCCAGTTCCTGCAGTCCCGCACCTTTGGGTCACCATTAATGTCCCTGTGGTAACGGTCTCGATCTCTCTGGCGCTCCCTGTCCCGGCGTGACAGCCTCTCTTCCTTCACGTTGAGTCTGCTCAGCCATGGAGTCACATCACAGTTACCCACCTCCAGAGATCCAGGCAGCAGGCTCGGGTCTGGAGACGCCAAACTGACTGAACGACTCCTACGTGAACCCAGGTCTGGGAAAGAGATTGTGTTGAAGTCCCAGCGAGGAGCTGTGGTTTGAGATTGTGCAAGGGGGGGCTGGACATCTCCTTCAGTCCACCATGTCCTTTCACTAGTGTCTTTTAAAACCAGAGGCGACTCCATGAGTTCCTCCTGAGGTTGATGTGGAGGTGCTGGGTCTGCCAGTGAATCACTGTTCTTAACCTGATCCTCATTTTGGTATTCATTTGTCTTCTCCAATGATGACGTGCTGTGTTTCTCACTAAAGACCCATGACAGAAATTGTGGTGAATATTAAAAACATTTTTCAATAAAACTCAAATATGAAAAAACTACTTCCTGTATATTGTTATGCCCTTATTAAAAAAAAATTATAATTCAGTTATTTTTTACTCATCCTCATGCTGTTTAAAACTCTTATGGTTTGTTTGAAACCAAAATAAATATTTGTATGTTTTTATAAAATAACATTGCAGTTTAAACGACAATGCTTTTATCAGCAAACTGTATACTTCAAAGTGCAAGTTTTTGATAACAATGCCTTGTCGTCTCTGTGTAAACAACGTAAATGTAAATGGTAACGCCATGTTTACGTGTTAATTCAGTCTATATGCATTTTTTTATTTTTACTACATCGTTGTTGTCTAAATGTAGACTTTGTGCAAGAGCAAATGCAAACAACACAGTACACTCCTCTAATATCTGATTGTGAATATCGCTGATTTGTATATCTGCTGGTTATGGATTAACTTTTGCGTTCGTTTGAAGCTGGAGAAGAGACAATCATTATCAATTCTCGTTGTAAAGAAAAATAATAAAACAACAAAAAAAAGTTTTATTAAAATATCTCTGTTTTGGTCTCAAAGATAAAGAAACCCATCAGGGGTCTGAACACCACAGGGGTGAGTAAGGCTCAATTACACGAAAACGATCTACAGAGAAAACGCAAAAGTGGCATTGCTTTATCACTTTTTATTCCACATTTATATGAGCGTTTGGGGGGGGGGTCTGCATGCATATGGTGACGCAAAAGTGTGTGATATTTGATGTAGTATGCACTCCAGACGGCACAACAACACCAAGTCCACCCGGCTGCATACAACCTTCTTCCTTGTTCTTCAAGGTCTCGTCCAAAGCCGTCTGGTTTGCGTCCGATGAATTGGCGAATCAACAATTTGATGGAGGTAATTAATGCACCTTCTCTGATCAGTAATACTAGCTGTGAATATTTCGTACAACTGCTGGAAAGAGTCTTGTATAGTTATCACAGCTGCTATGGCAACTTAAAGTTCCGACGTATGGAAATAATCCGATATGTTTGTTGTTATTTTCCTGAACTGGTGGATGCCTGTGACATAAACGCGTACGCTACAAGAGCCACCGTGAGCAGACTTTTGCGTTTTTACCCTTTAGACGGGAACGCGGCGGTAGTTTTTAAGATTTCCACTCTGGAGGGTGGTTTCACTTTTTTGCATTTTTAAGACCCAAAAATGTTGTCGCCGTGTAAACGAAAGGCACATCCGATAAAACATTTTTATGTTTCACCCTCGAACGTTCTCGTGGGCCTAAATGACAAAATAAAATCTCGAGTTATCTCATCAATTAAGAGAAAACGCTTCCCTGTCAATGACAAGTTTTTACGGGAATCCATATTTCCGCTATTATCCACTGCGCTCTTATTAAACACTAAAGCATCCACTGATCATAAAACAGTAAAAACTCTGTTTAAGTTTTAATCATCATTTTGAATCTGATCTTTAAAAAAAAGTAAACATTTCTGGAAGGCTTAAAACTTTTGTAAAATCCATAAACAATGTAGGCACTGGCTGGCAACTTTTAGTAAGAGTTACGGGACGGTTCACATATCGTGTTTTTTGTGCACACAAAAACGTTATTTTCAATGTAGACGGAAAGCAAGCGCCTTTAAATAGAGAGCGACACGGTCACTACGTGCACACCCACGCCACAGCGTGTTTAAAATATCAGTCCTTCCAGAAAAACGCGGAGTTTTTTTGTGATTGTTGCGGGCAAAAATCCTCGATTTTGCGGCACGTTTTCTTAAAAAATGCGATGGAATATGCGGGATATTTATGCAATTTATGCGATGGAATTGCGGGAATTTGCGAAAATTGCGGAACTTGCAAAAACTGCGGAAACTTGCAAAAGCTGCAATTACATTCACGTCACAATCACGTCAGTTCATAACGTTCCCATGGCAATAGAGGACACTGCTGCGGTTTTGCAAAGTAAATGCAAAATTTTTCAACTTTCTGCTAATATATATGTGACTTTTTGCTACGAAAATGCATAGATTATGAATTCATGCAAGCCCCGCATATTTTGTGTGCGGAAATATGTAATTAATGCGGCGAAAGTGCGTCCTATTTGGAAAAATGCAGCCCGCATAAATATTCGGACTTTGGCTGATTATGCAATATATCGCCCGATCGCACATTCGCGTTTTTCCGAAGGGACTGAAATATATCAACTTTCCAGAATGCTGCGCCTGCACCGCAGGTCATGTGATGAGAATCAACCAATCAGCTCCACTCTTTAAATATCAACATTGTGTCATTGAATTCCGTATTAACTCAAGATGGAGGAACAGCTCAAGCTGTAAAGTACAGGGCTATTATTTTGACACAAATAAGAGAAACAATGCATTGAGACACAATACTGAATCGATGGGGAGTGCGGCTCAAAGTTGCTTAGCAATGGCAGGCATTATGGAGCGCAAACGCCCAAGCGGGTTGGAAAGGAGGACACCGGCGTGGTCACGTTTTTCATGCGGTTTTAGGTGCTTAATGTGAACCGCCTCTAATACAGTAAAATGAGAAAAAGACAACAAGACATGATTATAAAAAAACCATCATATGTACCTGGAGACAGGACTCTGACTGCGTTTCCTCTTCAGTGTTTTTTTCTGTTTGTCAAGTGATGCTGGAAGATTCAACTGTCTCTCATATTCAGATGGGACTGAACTGTATGAAAAAAATACTTTTACTGAAAATTTTATCATTTAAGTTTGTAATGAAGTTGTACACACACAAACACATTTTTAAACCAAAGTAACATACTAAGAAAATATATGGTTATTACCTGGGGTCAAATCTGTTCACAACATACCCAAGCCTTTTCAAATGTCCATAGACCTATATTAAAGATGATAAACAACACTTATGAATGTTTCGAGGTACACTCTGTTAAAGGTTCACTGTAGGTCAGAATGAAACTATCGAGAAAACCCTTCCCATTTTTTAAAACAACCAATAGCATTTTATTTATGACACATTCCAGCAAAGACGTACTATAACATGAAGGGCGGGATGCTTTAGCATCTAAAGAGCATTTGATTGGACAGGAAATTTGATGAGAAGCTGAAGTGTAGGGTGATGTCATAAAAATTCAAGACATTTTAGCCCAAATGCAAAACTATAGGTTTTGAATGCTTATATCTTCTGTATGAGAATTGGGTACCGTACCAGTTTATATTTATTCTTAAGCCTATACAAAAAAAAAATTTTTTTTTCATGTGGGCTTTAATGTCTTAGTGGTCATGGACCTCAGGATGTACAATATGATATTTATTAAACGTTCCTGTTCAACAACATAAACTTTCAATCTTTTTCTTTCTTTCACCAGTTTTTTCTGTTTCTTTCATCTCAGATACTTCATTTTGAATGAAACAGCTCTTTCTAGGTCAAAGATTTCATGTTATATCAACTACAGTGAATGAACATCTTTTATTTTTGAGAAAACCCTATTGACTATACCTTTTAAAACGTGTTTCTCATTCAGATAACAAGCATTGTTTATTAAGACTAACCTGATACTGGTGAAGAGTCAAAGTCTCTGAAGAGAGGAATCGTTCATATCCCTCCTGAATGGACAAAGGAAGATCACGGTGGAAAACCTGCACATTGCCCTGAATCCAGCAGAAAACATTGCACAGATACAGATGAGAGACCGTTTCATTTGCTGTATGATAACACTAATGGATGATATAAATCCTATATTATGACAATAGTATATCACATTATACTTATTTTTGCTGGGAATTCATGTGGTAATGCCTATGGTTGGACATTCCAGTAAATAGAGTACTTCATAACTAAATATAAATTGTATAGTTTTCTTAAACCAAAAGGTTATTTATAACTTAATAACAGGTTGGAAAAACAACCAGCAGCGATAGTTTAATGGTGCGTCCACACCAGGCGCGAATGAAGCGTTAAGCGCGAGTGATTTACATGTTAAGTCAATGCAAAGACACGATAGACATCCTGCACCGCGATTTGCACATAACACGTGATTCGCGCGAGTTGAGAAATCTGAACTTTGGCGGATTTTTGCGCTGCGTTAACCAATCAGAAGCTTGCTCTACTAGTGACGTGATTACGACGTAGCGAGCGGAAAACCATGCCCGTCTTTGTTATCTGCATCGACCAAAAACTTTAAGACTGTACTTAAAGGCAGGCTGCATGATTTTTTTAAAAAACACTTTGGAAAAGGGAGTCGGACCGACTACCAAAACACACTTGTAGCCAATTAGCAGTAAGGGGCGTGTCTACTAACCAACATCGTTGCCTGGGTTGCATATGCGTGGGGTGGGTCTATCAAAGAAGGTCCAGATTCTATTGGCGTAGGGGCGTGTTTGTTTAGGTGATTTGAAATATCAACATTGGCTTTCAGAGATCATGCACCCCGCCTTTAACTTTGAAGTAATAAAACCATTTCAGTTTTTGCAAACAATTGTGATACGCATATGACCATATGCACATTTGCGATCATTTCAATGTATTTTGCAGCTAATTGAGAGTACTACAGATGTTTACTCACACACTCCATAAGATAGAGAGCCTCTTCAGCATGCAGGTACTGCTTTCCTCTATCTGAAAAACCCATTGTGTGCCAAAACTTCCCCTGCAAAAACATCAGATGTGAGACTAAAATGTGCCTATGCGAGATAATGTTAGATATTTACTCACAGCTGGTGACTGCAGTTCAACTAGTCTTTCTTCAGGGATCCACAGAGCTTTCACAAGATTCCCCCTTTTTAAACCAATAATAAGAAAACAAAAACAACACATTACATTTTATGCATTTGGCAGATGCGTTTAAGCAAGTTGACTGACAGTGTATCTATATTATCACTAGTCTCCTCTAGTTGATCTTTTGTGAAATTGTGCATAGATATGACATAAAACTAGTTGATTTGATCTTTCAGTGCTCAACATGGTCAAAAGTGAAGAAGACACTTTGAGAAACTTCTCAATGATTGTGTATCTATACAGTGAAAGTAAGGTGGTTCGTATACCAAATATCTTCTCGTGTACATGTTTCAAATTTTTTGTAAACTGTTCCTTTTAAATTTCTTTTAAAGTATGTATAGTTGTGAGATGTTGTGAATGTGACTGACAGTCTCTCGACTCTCTCCTCCTCCAGCAGTGTCCAGTGTTCATGTAAACTTTGCTGGAGTCGACTCCTCTGATGCTCTGAATCATTGGGTTGAAAGTCTTTCTGACCCCTCACCGGTATTTTATGACTGCGAGACCTCGCCTGAAACAGCTCAGATGGACTGCAAGCAAAGCGAAAGTTTTTTTTTTTTAAGACAAACATAATTGTACAGTATTATACAATATGAAATCTAATCTCAGACTGTTTGTGTAAAGTTTTGATATTGTGCTGATATTAACTTAGCGTTTTGTAAATTCCGTATTATGTATTTAGGTGAAACAAAATATCACACAAGGAAAATAGTGGGCGTGCCTTGGGTTTTCCACTGTGCTTCGATTGGATACAGAAAAGTAGGCATTTCATTCAGAAAAAGAACTGGCAGCAGACTGAAAGTTGGAGTGGGCGGAGTTAACAGATGCTCCCGCCCAAGCAGTCTAACTGACATCATCAGTGAATGATCGCCACGAGAGGGCGGAAGCACATTTTCAGATTTTGATTGAAGTTTATGCGAGGGGCAACCTTCCGCTCTCTCTGATGAAGCCAATACGAAAGTGACTTAAAATGATAGTTCACCCAAAAACGAAAATTCTGTCATCATTTACTCACCCTCATGTTGTTACAAACCTGTAGAAATGTCTTTGTTCTGATAAACACAAAGGAAGATATTTTGAGAAACTTTTGTAACCAAACCATTGGTGGGCCCGTATTCTTTTTCCTACTATGGAAGTAAATGGGGTCCATGAACAGTTTGGTTACAAACATTTCTCAAAATATCTTCCTTTGTGTTGATTAGAACAAAGAAATTTATGCGGGTTTGTAACAACATGAAAGTGTGTACATGATAACAGAAATGTCATTTTTGGGTGAACCCTCCCTTTAAGTCATAAATATGGTGCATATACTTTTTTCCTCTTTTTAGGGCCTGTTATTTACATATTAACACATTGACTTACATATGACAGATAATTTGATGAATTATTTTATTTATTTATTTTTTGAGAATTATTTTTCTAAGCTGTGTCTCCACATCACGTGTCAAACTCTGGTAACAAGACTGACAACAGGCTTGTTCGACTTCATGCGGCGCTGCAAGAACCGACAGCCGGATGACGTCAAAGTACCGCGAAAACGATTCGAGAAGTCATACAAAGTGAAATTTCAACTCACTCTCGCGGCACTTTAACGCCATCTGCCTGTCAGTTCTAGCAGCGCCGCGTTAAGACGAACAAGCCTAATAACATAGAAATACTTTCATAATAAAAGTCTAGATAATAACAGTAACGTTAAATATAAAAACTAAAAACTAAAATCTTGCACGTATTAATAATTTTTCTCTAATATATACGTATTTATATAATTCATTATTTTGTGGGGGGTGTTTTTTAACAGCCACATATTAAATAAAAGAAGACTTTTGTGTAAGTTAGTGCTGTCTCTCATATCCCGCTATGAAAACACAGAACGTCAACAGAGAAACCGGAACATTAAAGGTAAAATTGCAACCTATAATGAAAAGTTACATTACAGCCATGTAATATATTTGGTGAAATGTGTGATATTTGTGAGACTTGTATCATGTTTGCTCTGTGTCAGCTGTTATTTGGCTTTGACGAATGAAAGTTGGTTGGGTACACGAACGCGCAGCATCGCGCTGCTAAAATACCAATAATATTATTGTACGAATACGAGCCAAGCGACAAAAAATATTAGAAGAACAATAACCATTTTAATTCGTCAAATGAATGATAACAGTTACCTGAGAAGCTCCTGAAAACCCTTTTGTTTTTGTACACCTTCACATGTGTCGCTGTCTGCCATATTTACCGACGCCTCCGTGTATTCAGGGTCCTAATGCGAGACGAGTTCCCTGTGTTCATACATGCAATTGAGTGACTTCACCAGGAGATGGCAGCATAGTAGCATTAGAGACAAACCCTGCGTCCGATTTCACCTAACGTTACTTCTATACTATATAGTAGGCAAAATCAGGATGCGTAATAATGAATAGTATGTTTAAAACAGTAGGTCGACGAACATATGAGTTACATGACAATGTAAGATGGCAGATGTAGTAGGCCTATGTCCAGAATGTATGCAGTACCCACAAATACTATATAAAATGTTTCATTGGTGAATAAGCATGTACTTCATCTAATTCAATCTCACAGTATACAATTTCAGACGCAGGGGTAGACTACATTCGTAATATATACAATGTAGCATAGCTGCCGATTTATGCTTCTGCTGATCGGGGCTCATCCCCCCCAAGCACCCTCAGGATCAGCACCTATGGTATGCAGCATATTATGCACTTTCTGCATACACACAATACCCAGATGGCCTATTACACTGGACTAGATGTGCAGTAGACAACAAGACTTATGTAACTGTGTGTGTCACACTGTAAAATCATCTGTTAAATGCATAAATGTGACCTCAGTGTAGGTTACCTACACTACCGTACCACTCATACTATTTATGCAACAGACTACATACTATATGTATACTGTGCATAATATGCAAATTTTTATGTATACAATACCCATGTGGTGCATTTGCCAAAAAGTGAAGTACACAACTGCTCACAATCTTGGCCCCCATATTGCACACTTGACCTTCGGTTTTAAGTGTAAGGAATTCAAGAAATGTGTGCTGTGATTTTCTTTTCTTATTACTTGATCAAACATCAACCAAATGTAAAGCTTAAATATTAAAGCGGCACTCAATTGAACATGCCATGTGATGAGGTCATGTTGCGTAATCCGTCGTATTTTACATACTTTTTTTATAAATGCAATGCATTCTTAATATTTAAACACTGGCTCTGATACCACTAAGAAAGGTCTACATAAGTGTTATCAGGGGTATCAGGTGTAAACTGTGGCATTCGTTTCGTCGTTTCACGCAGCCAGCTCTCTTTTGTTTGACCTGAAAGCTCAGCCACCTGACCCCAAACACAAGACAGACACATGTCTAATAAAGAAACCTTGCAAACCAACACACCACAACTACAAGCATACTATCAGCTCCTCCCACATCCCTGCTCACTTCCACCCCCTTCCTGAAAGTCAACAATAAACCACGTTTCCAGTAAGCCAGATAGCTTCCCAAGTCCTACCCATTTCCATGGTAACGAACGCCTTAAGCTGACAGTGGTGTGGTGTCTCTCTTGGCCAAAGCAGGCCACCCATGTGGAGAAATGCATGGCACAGCACGCCAACACATGTACATGATCTGCAGACATAGTTAAAGTACGTAACGCATTCATTGTTACTTCATTATCTGATGCATCAAAGAGCACCTATTGTCCGATTCACGATTTTACATTTCCTTTGGTGTGTAACGATATGCGAATTATCGTCTCAAATGTAAATCTCTTTCTTGGACTACAACAAACACAAAGATTCTGGGCATCAGTTTACTTCCTGGGATTGGTGATGCAGACAAGAGCGACATATCATAATTCCTCCCGCTTCAGACTCACAGCCTGTAGTTAACCGCTGATCTGCAAAAAATGATTTTCAAGAAAAAAAATTCTTAGTGTTTTTGTCTTGTTTTCAGTAAAAATATCTAAAAATTCTTAAAATAAGATGCATTTTCTTGATGAGCAAAATGACACAAAAAATAAGTCTAGTTTTTAGACCAAAAATATCAAATTTAAGTGATTTTGTGCATAAAACAAGCAAAAAAATCTGCCAATGGGGTAAGCACATTTGTCTTGAATTTTTCTTGAATTTAGTGTTTAAGAAAAATGTTCAACATTTTTTGCTTACCCCGTTGGCAGATTTTTTTGCTTGTTTTATGCACAAAATCACTTAAATTTGATATTTTTGGTCTATAAACTAGACTTATTTTCTTGGGTCGTTTTGCTCATCAAGAAAAAGCATCTTAATTTAAGAATTTTTAGATAATTTTTACTGAATTTTTTTCTTGAAAATAATTTTTTGCAGTGTGTTAGCATTGTGACCGAATCTTTAAAACATGGTAAGGAGCGTCACATTTCTGGCTGACGTCAGAGGTATTCAGGCCAATCACAACGTACAGATTAGCTGGCCAATCAGGGACTTTTCAAATCGATGAGTTTTTTACAAAATCAGAGCGTTTAAAGAAGAGAATAAAATCTGCAAAAAAAAAGACTTTCTTACTTAGTATTTTTGTCTTGTTTTCAATAGAAATATCTGAAAATTCTTAAATTAAGATGCTTTTTTGATGAGCAAAATGATCTTAGAAAATATGTCTAGTTTTTAGACAAAAAAAATATACAATTTAAGTGAATTTGTGCTTAAAACAAGTAAAAATATTTGTCAATGGGGTGAGAAAAAATAAGAAATAATTTTTTTTTATTTTTGCTTGTTTTAAGCACACATTCACTTAAAGGGATACTTCACCAATTTAGCATTCAGCTTTGTATCTGTAGAAACCCGGCAGTATTACTGAATGACCATGTTTCCCTCCATCATTTCCCCCTGAGAGGAGAGATATCTGCATTTTGGTTCTGCAAAAAAGTCCTCCGATGATGCAAAAATCGTCATATTACATCATCGGAGGACTTTTTTGCAGAACCAAAATGCAGATATCTCTCCTCTCAAGGGGAAATGAGGGAGGGAAACATGGACATTCAGTAATACTGCCGGGTTTCTGCAGATACGAGGCTGAATGCTAAATCGGTGAAGTATCCCTTTAAATTCTATATTTTTGGTCTAAAAACTAGACTTATTTTCTTAGGTCATTTTGCTCATCAAGAAAGCATCTTAATTTAAGAATTTTTGGATTTTTCTACTGAAAACAAGACAAACAGAACAAACAAGAAAATACTAAGTTAGAAAGTCATTTGTTGCAGTCTGGACTGGAGCTACAAAAATGTACAGTATGTGTAAAATAATGTGTTTTTTTAACCATAAACCACGCAAACACACTGTATTATACCAAATACACAAAACAACGTTGTTTTTTAGCAATGAAATTGTAAGGACACTTGCATTTTCTATTGTTCGTTATACAGTTCATACGTTTAATGGTTGACAGATTTGTGGTCAGTTACGTCAAAAGACCCCTCCACTGATCCAAAAGTGACGTCGTAGCTTTGTGTGTGATTCTCCACATCCTATTCAGGAATGTTCAACTCGCTGTCCGAGGAGGTGTGGAAGTCTTTTATATCGTTTGACTTCTTAATCTGCTTTTTAATATACTGAATCAGATCTGTGGTGCAGTGCTTGCAAAACACAAACATTGGCAGTTTGACAGAAAGGTCATGTTAAAAGATCGACCTGAATATTAACTTTGTATTTGTGAAATAGTTTTTAAGCAAGAAGTTTGTAATCTAGTAATGCTTGTTTATTTATATTGACATAATATATCAAGCATTTCCCTCCATGCATTAGCTTGTATATTAAAAACCTGCAAAGGACTCCTAAATCCCCAAATCAGATCTCTCAATCCCTTGTAAGGCTCCTGTGCAAACAGGTCTGCAATGCAGATCAATCTAAAACCGTTAAACTATTAGCAAACAAAGCCATGCTGATGGCAAACTATTTACCTTCATAGCGTCACAGACTTATTCAACAGTTTTGCTTCCTTCAGCAGTAATCTGTTAATTTACACCCATGCAGCTTCATTCATAGCTCTCGTAATTGCAACACGTGTGACCCTCCTTCCAACCCACCCACCCCTAACAGAAGTTTCCAGAGCCTTGCTGTGTGCTATTGTATGCTAATAGTCGGTCTGATGCTGTTCAGTCTTTCAAGCTTAACAAGAAAGTATTTTTAATCAAAAGCCAGAAAAGAAGAAAGTTTTAATATATTTTATATGCAGTATTATTATTAGTTGAGCATTGCATTAGCAGCGCAAAAGATTATGGGTTTGATCCCATGAAATCTTCTGCCAAATGCGTAAATGTTCCTTCGATTTTCTCTTAAAGTCTTTGCATAAGCATAGAGTTTGTCTGCATCTTGTTATAAGCAATGTGAATTATATTAAAGAATATTTGGGCGAATTATAAAACAATAATAAATTAAGTTTTACTTTGTGTTTTTGAAAAAAATCACTTACAAACGGCAGCAGTATCAAAAAGGATTTACACGGATACGCAAAAAAGACAAAACAATCTTTATTATGCGTGCCAGGCCAGTAGATGGCGATGTTACTTTGTAAAGAAACACTACATGCCAATGCACATACACATTCTTCTACAAAGCAATAAATACAAACAAACGTATTTATTACATCAAAGCATCAAGCAGTTTTATTTTGTTGAATGATAAGGTAGGTTTCTTACTACAAATGACCCTGGAGTATAAAGCATATAAAGTATACAAATTTTGTAAACCTTGTTGGAGAATAAAGCAATAAGGCTCTGCTTCGCGGGGTTTATTGCGTTTATAAAACAGTTACTTCATATGCATAGCAGGGTTTCACAAAATGAAACACAAATAAGTTGTAATTATATTAGTACAAATATTAGTCTTCCGCCAAACAAAGTAGTTCCTCAGAATCAAGTGTGGCTGCAACAGAGCGCAATTCTCAACCAACACAGACGCAGCAAAGACACAATGAAAATATGATTAAAGACTGTGGTGTTTATTTTTATAAATCAACATTCATCTAAAATATACATTTACATTTATATCGCGCAACTGTTGAAGTGATGATCAAATATGCTTGGAAGCATGCTTAACTCTTTCCCCGTCAGCGTTTTGCCACCCAGTTTTAGTTTAATGCCTTACAGAAAAATTATCTTCTCTAAAGGGGACAGAGAATGAAAAAACATTTTTACCTTGTCTTTGTTGAATAATGGTAGTCTACCCGCATTCACAAACATACAAAAAGTGCTAAACATGCTAAACATCTCAGTCTCATAGATATTCCTCTTTTAGAAATGTCAGCCAAAAAACAGCCCAATCTGAAAAACTGATGCTTATGACATCACATGCATCCAACTGCCCATCCACTTTAAAATAATTGGCTACATTTTTTGAGTGGCAGCAAAGTCAGCCAATCAGTAATGAGATTGCAAGTTAAGCCAGTAGGGGGAGCCAAATAGGTGCAAAATCACTTGTTTAAAATCCCCCACCCTAATAGAGCTATCTGAGAGAGGTTTTTAGGAAGCTTCTAAGGCATTACAGACCCAAACAAAAAAAATTGTCTACATGTTACATCACAGAACAAGGATAAATACTCCAGTCAATCATTCTATGTCACCTTTAAATAAACATAAAATATCAAATGAAAGAACAGTCCATCCGGTTTCCGACAAAAAAAAAAAAAAAAAAACGTTTCATCCTACCTTCATTTGTTCTCTTATCAGTTATCACCTCTCAAATTTTCAGCTAAAAGCGGAGATAATTAAATTTTTGTGAAGAAGTTTTGTAAGAGATCAGATTCAGAGCCATCAAAACTTACACATCACGCTAAATCCAGCACAACGCTGTTGTGTCGAGTGAATGCATCAGTGTTTAAGTTGGGTAAGATTGCCATCTAGTGGATAATAGTGGAAATATCAATTTAAGACAAAAACACCCCAGAGAACGTTTTCTCTTTATTAATGAAATGACTCAACAATATTTATTCACATTTATCTGGATATCGCCATAATTGTGCAAATGTCAGAATGAAGAACCAGAACGAGCCGTTTTATAAGTGTTAATAAACTCAGCATCTTGAGCAGCACGAACAGTTTAGGTCGCCATTGTTGTTATGGTTGTAAAGTAATTCTGTATGCCTGTAGACTGAACACATAATACGTATTCACAAATTTGCGTTTAGGTCATTTACACAGAAATGATCAGTGTAATGTTCATAACCTAATAATATTACTTATTCTGAAGTAACGAGTAAAGTAGTCTCAGCCTCAGACGTCACGCCCACAGACTGTTGGCTGAACGTCTGATGTTTTCCGTACACTTTTCTGGAAACCCTGTGAGTATGTCAAAGTCGTCTTTGATTGGTTGAAATTAACCGGATTTCCAGGAGACGCGAGTGTCGCGATTAGTTTCGGTCCCTGGAAAACAAAGCTCCGACGTTCCATTGAGGAAGAGAATCAGTCGTGTTCATAATAATGAGCAGTTATCATGATCAGCTAAACATTGGATTCTCAAAAATATGCAAAGTTCGCAGCATAGACTCTCCAAAAGACGTCCAAGAGTTTTGCTTGAGGCAGTTAGTGGAGTCAAAAAGTGTGGTTCTCCTGAATTGCTTGTATGTGTTAAGAAGTGGAGAGATATGCTTCAAACAGACGTTTAACGAGAGCGTCTCATTGGTGTGGCTGTTAATGAAGTGCACAATGTTGTTTTACGGTGAGTAATGTTGTTTATTTAGATGCTATTTGGTTGCGGCTGGTTATTTCAATAACTGACTTGTTGCCAGCCGGCTCGTTATTGTGGGGAGTCCGAAACGTGACGCTAGACGAAGCAAACTGTGATTGGTTGTTTGACATGTCGGTCAAACAGCTCGTGGGTGGGTTTTGACCAGAAAAAGCAGCGAAAACTACGAGTAAAGTAACGCATTACTTTTTATATATACACATTAATATTAATGCAAGTTACTTTTCCGTTGAATTAATTAGATAAAAAAAATGAATGTACTGAATTAAACTGAATGTAGTCACATAGAATTACGTGCACTATGCGTGCGCACCTCAGCGGGAACAGTTTGAGTCAGAAACGGAGATGGTAGGCCAGAGCTTGACATTTTTGCAATGGAAATATATAATTTGTGAATGCAGAACTTCTCAGTCATAAAAGACAACTGCAAGGCCTGAAAGAGATCAACCCTCAGCCAAAGTAAGAAAAAGTAACTTAAAAGTAACGTAAGGATTACTTTAACTTTAAGTAACGCAATTAGTTACTTTTTTGGGGAGTAACTTAATATTGTAATGCATTACTGTTTTGAAAAGTTTGCCAAACGTAGCCATTGTTGTGTAATCGAACCGTCAATAAAAAGTTGACGTAAATGGATCCTAATGTCAAAGGGTGTAACTTTGATTTGAGAAGTGGAGGGGACACAAAATGGGGGAAATGTTTTCAATTTGAATCCCATTTCTTGCGTTTACATACGTTTAGTTTTGTTAAGTAAGTTAAAGGGCACCTATTATACCAAATCCACTTTTACAAGGTGTTTGAACATAATGTGTGTTAGGAGTGTGCGTACACAACCACCCTACGATGAAAAAATCCACCCGCTCCTTGTTTTTTAATCCCCAATAAACCAAAGACATGCCGTTTTGATTTGATTGAGGTCACATTGATAAAGCTCTGCCCACTTACAGTCCTGCATTACCATAGTTTACACCCTCAGCGAGTTGTACTCTGTCCACTAGATCCTATTGTCTCAGACTGTATTAATCAGATCTATTTCAACTGAAAGCGCTCACTGTCTGTTTGTATGGAAGTGAGGAGCTGTAGCTCATTTGCATTTAAAGGTACAGACATTACAACCAAATAAGAGCATTTTGGACATAAATGATAATAAATGATCTGTGGGGTATTTCGAGCTGAAACTTTACAGACACATTCTAGGCACACCTGAGACTTATAATAGGTGCCATAGTGGGTGTCTTTTAAGGTAAGGCAGACTCTCAGTCCTGCTCCTTTGTGATGACATGCAGTTAAAAAATCATGAGAAATGACTTTGTAAGTGGGGGGGAAACAAATGGGATTTTGAAAAGTGTCCCCACTGGAAATGACGCCCCTGCTAATGTCTGAGATGATGTAAACCTTGCTAAGTGGTTGCTAAGTTGTTCTGAGTGGTTGCTAGACAGTTGCTAAAGTGTAACAATGCATTTTTTAGGGTTTTCTGTCTGGTTCCTACGGCATTACTAGGCATTTACTAGGTTGTTTTGGTTACTACACCCCACACGTCATCATTTATCATAGATCAAATCCACTGAGTGAGAAGTTAGTATAGCACACTTATTAATAAATAAAAATGTTTTGGAGGGGTTGCAATGAGAACGAGTTTGAAGTTAAACATAATTATTGTTAGATGCATGTACTTCCTAATATTAAGATATGAAGTGATAAATCAAAATTACACAAACATCTACAGGAAACACGCCGCTCGCTCCACAAGGTCACAGTGTTCTTCTGCTGGCACCCTCCGGGAGATTCCACACTTCTAGAAACTTCCAGTCGGTTCCCTGCATGGATAAGTTTGTTATGTATGAGCTGTGTGTGTGTAGGGGGTTAGATTCTTCCTCTTTCTTCAGTGTTTTCAGCTTTAGAGACCTGGCTTGTTTGCATTCCTCTCAGTTAATAAGTGTTTGTCTGATCCCAGCGCAGGGGCTAAAGATCACCCCACGCAAACACCGCGGTCCCTCCCACGCCTCGCTGTAAAAGAGAGAGCGGGAGTGACGCTGAGCTAATGAGTGTCATAAATTTCATGGATCTTCAGCTCATCCATTAACCGTGAAAATAAGCAACACAGATCAGATCTACCAGTCCGTCGTGCAGTGTTGGGTGTAACTAGTTACTAAGTAATTAGTTACTGTAATTAAATTACTTTTCCTTTGAAAAAGTAAAGTAAGGGATTACTCTTATTTTTCTTGTAATCTAATTACAGTTACTTCTGATGTAACTAAATACTGTGTATGGACTCTAAACAATTATATATACTATAATACAATAGTGGATTTAACATGGTTTAAGTTTACAATTCTCACTATTAACTGGTTGATTATTAGCATTATTATTAATGAGATGCTGGCTGTTTATTAATACTTAAAAGCACATATTAATGCCTGATTCTGCAAAACCTTATTCTACATCCTTAACCCTCCCCATTTCTACCAATACTTTAGTATTAGTTGTTGGAGTATATTGAGGCAAAAGTAGTTAATAGTTAATAGAGAGAATTGGACCCTAAAGTCGGACCAGAATGATTGATGTACTTTTATATATTATTTATTCGAGCCATTTCAAGCCTATCTCTGTATCATGTACTAAATAGGATTTAGAAAGTAATTAGTAATAAGTAATTAAATACTTTTTGGAGAGAGTAATTTGTAAAGTAATCTAATTACATGATTGAAGATGTAATTAGTAACTAGTAATTAATTACTTTTTTTGAGTAACTTACCCAACACTGCCGTCGTGTGATCAGACTGCATGCTAATGCATACATACCATTCACTGAGCGTTTGGCGGTTTGGCTAACACTCCGTTACACTTTAACGTGGCTTCCAACACACGTCCCTGTCGAAAATACTAGTAATAACCTGTATATTGGCTTTTGAACTTAAACCATACATCAAACATACTGGACTAGCATTTAAATGTAAAATTAAATGCAAATTCAGATTTTTAGATTTAAATGAATAATTGAGATGTTTATCCAAATTTAGATGTTTACGAATATTTTGTGACATATTTTATGTTGCTATTTTGGCAGTGTTACAGTCGGTTTTATCTGAAACAATTTACAGTGCATTCGACATATATATTTTAGCAGTTATGTGTTTCCTGGGAATCAACCCTTGACCTTTGCGTTGCTAACAAAATGCTCTACTAACTGTGTTACATGAACACCTTGTTAAACATGTTGCATGTTTAACCCCTTAACTGGCACAAATCCCGTTTGAGTGGGGGGGGGGGGACTGTGATGTACACCTTCAAACTACAATAATTTTAGGTCTAGAAGCCAATTGTTTTAAAGAAAACAATTCAAGTTTTTTTACAGTGTCTAGACATGAAAATATTAAATATTAAAATATTAATATTAAATTTATTTTAATAAATAAAAAATAATGCAATAACATATTAATTTTATAAATAAAATTATAAAAATGTAAATGTTTTACAAAAGTAATAATGTAAACATGCAGCCACAAGTCTCAAGTAGTTGTAATCCAAATTTCAAGTTAAAATCACAAAAAATGAGGTTTGTGTCAAACTTTTTGTTGTTTTACCAACAACGGCCACTAGGTGTCAACGATTTGCTGCTTACTCTTGTCACAAATTAATAAATTACTGTCACTGCATTATTTTTAATGCAAAAAGGTTTTAAAATATGAAAACTATATTCTTAGAGCTTTCCACATTTTTGAAGATTTATAATAGGATAGTGTTATTAATAAATAATAATTAATATGTTTTCCTATGTGGGGGGGTCATGTAACAAAAAACGATATATAGTTTGTCAAGATTTTTAGGTTTAGTATAGGGTATTAGTGTTACAAATATATAATAGCAAAGTGGGCCCATCTGTGGCATTTTAGAAAATGTCTCCAACTATGTCATTCCTTTACCAAAATGGTGATGATAAATGAAAACTACACTCTTAGAGCTTTCAAGCTTAGAGCTTTTTTGTCATGATTGGATAAGAATGCACATGCAAAACACTGAAGTAAACGTAGGTGTCCCCCTGGCGGGACAGTGACATTTCACAGGATATAAATGTTTTGAGGCAAACTCTTTTCAAAAATGAATCAAATACTCTTCTTACATAATGTATTTTATAAAACACTGTTGAAATATGTATTCTAGAGGCTTAGACCTTTCCAATGATACATAGTTTGTTGTGATAGATAAAAATTTACATGCAAAATATTAAAGTAAAGTCAGGTGTCCCGCTCAAGAGACGGTGCCAGTTTGTTTTTGGTGAGTGGATACCAATATTGTGTCATAGGAGCAGGCTTCACTCAATTTCTTATATATATTATAAGAGTGCTTGACCAGACTTATAAGTAATTTCAAAGAAGAAGAAAAGGGCCGCACTTTGCATATAAAACGTATATTTATTGCACAGACGCGTTTCGGCTTTGCGTCTGGGCAAGCACACTGAGGAAGGCGCAAAGCCGAAACGCGTCTGTGCACGTTAAATATAGATTTAAAAGAGGAACTATATTTTATGGCGTAATAGCACTTTTGGGAGTACTTCGACTCGGCGCAGTAACACCCTCCCTCTCCCATTATGAGAGTGAGAAGGGGAGCGGACTTTTCAGGTGAGTCGAAGTACTCCCAAAAGTGCTATTATGCCATAAACTAGTTCCTCTTTTAAATCCGCTTAGAAAAGCGCTACGTTTTATTTTGTACCACCAAACTTGCTCGTATAACTACTCGTCTTAAATAAGGAAAAACGTTGATGTGTTTGGTCACTTCTAACTTTATCTCTAAATGGTACAATTGAATGAATGGGGCTAAGCTAAATGCTATCGAAGCGTCGCAGCGCGCTCCAGCGCTTACATGCACGCACACAGATGATAGAGGGATGTATCAACAATTCTTAGTTAAGGTAATAACATATTTTAATATTGAAAATGAGTAGACTATTCCTTTAAGCGAGTATTAGGCAAGTGCAAGCGTCTCTTTTATCATAAACCCTTTAGACAGGTCTGCAGCAGGCTCGTATTTTGACATCACATGTGATGCACATAAGTTTACATGACGCCCCCAACACATTTTGAAATGACGAGCCACACACATGACGGGTTACATACATGTTGTGAAGAGCATCGAATCGTGCGCCCCCTCGAAAAAGAAGTCACTGGTGTAGAAATTACTGTGACAGTTAAACTTTAATATATTATGATGCTCAAAAATGTGTTTTAACTGATCAATTTCTTGACCACAGGGAGACTATAAAAGTATTATATCATTTACAGTCTATTCAGATTTGGAAAGAGATTAAGCGAAAAAATTTGCATCTAAATTTACTTCTTTTTTTATTAAATAAGAAACGAAAGGTCAAGTCAATCTGGATTGCATTGTGGAATACAGTATTACAAATAGTTTTCTCTGTTGCATTGTGCACCCTTTTCTTTCAAAACCAGTATTGTAGGTTATCTACAGAAAGTGAAGTATTAAAGGACGTATGTCATTTTGTATCTGACTTACACCATTTATTGGCCCAGTTGTTATGAACACTTTTAACATTCAGATTGCAATTTCATTTAGTACCACTAGCAGTGCAGAAACCACAACATATACCTTAATAAAAATAATCAAAAATAAGCTAATGACCAAAGTTGTGGTTGGCTTTTAACAATGAACACCTTTACATGCTGCCTTATATTGCGATTATAATGGGATATTGCGACTATACTTTAGCTCCTGTAAACAAAATACTACGATTAAAATCACAGCATGTATAATCATATTAAAAACAGGTGGTGTGCGCCTTTAATCGCAGTATACATCTATATAAGTTTCCCTGAACTCTGTCAACACGACTCGCTGTCAGCAGTTTGCCTTTATCCAGAAACAGCTGAAATAATGGCACCAAATAACAAAATATGTCCATAATGCTGCGTTTACACCAATCGCTGTAGAGGCGTCAAGCGCGAGTGATTTCAGTGTTAAGTCAATTTGAGGACGCGTTCACGAGTGTCTGGAGGTCTCGCGGCGCGAATGAGCCGTTTAACGTGGCAGACACGATTCCGCCTCATTTGCGCGTCTAGTTCACGCGAGTGGAGTTAATTGAGCGTTGCTGCGGGAAACGTGCCAGTTGAAAATTTTTAACTTTGTCGGAAAAACGCGCCGCGTTAACGAATCAGGAGCTTGCTCTAGTTGTGACGTGATTACTGTGGGTTCAAATCAGATGCGAGTTCAACGATTTGCACGAGTAGATTACATACGAAGTCAATGTAAAGACGCGATCAGACGCGTCCTCGCGTGGGGCGAAGCGAATGACGCGATATGGGTAGCGCATTTGCTGTAAAAACACGCACTATTCGCCTCAAACTAAAATATTCAACTCAGCGAAAAATTCGCATGACACGAAGTTAAATCCCGCGAGTAATGTGATGCCCCACATTTGGTGTGTACGTAGCATTACAGGAAGCGAGCGGAGTCACAGAAGCCCCTCCCATGACGTGAATTTTCGCGTGAATGTCTCGATGACTAGAATTTTACATGCAGCTTTCACGCGCGAATGAAGCGAGTACACTCACAATGTTCAAGCGGCAAACTAATTTGACGACTCAAATGCAGCTGGTGTGAACCCACAGTAAGAGCGCGTTTGTTATTTAACGTAAGTAAATTAAAACAGTGGACAGTATATGTGAGTTCATCATTTGTGCTCTGCATTGGGATATTTGTGAATAATAAGCACAGTTATTAGCGAATAATCCGAAAATAAAAACTGCATGTAAACAGGAGTGAAGAGGTTAATAGCTCCAGTCATGTAAACATTTTACTGCCATTAAGTCCTTACTCTGGTTATTGGAAATAATCACATTATTAATGTAAATGTAAACATAGTCAGTATTTATAATTTGAGGTGTCAGGATAGATTTTGTGGGAAATGGCAGTTTTTTTAACACATAAAGTAAAGTAGCCTGCAGTTTAATGTTTTAAACATAGATGGCGATAGAGAGGCAAAGATTACAGATTGCAGTTTTAACATATGAAGTGTTTATTAGAAAAGACAGGACTGTGGGAAATGACTATAGAAGTCTCTGTTTCTCTTCATCGTCCATCTGTTCCAATCAAGTCATTAAATGGGAGACGCGTCCACAAACGGTGGGTCCCGTTGCTGGGGGTGGACAACTGAGAGCGTGTTTAGTCTTAGCAGAAAAAGCCCTGGCGGAGCTGATCTGTGAGGGGGTCCCAGTTCGGATCCAGCATTAGGGCCTTTTGTCAGCACGATAGCTTACCTATTGAAGATATGTAAAGCAGCATCATTTTAAAGTCTTTGCTTCAGTGGGAAACAAACAAAGAAATAAAGAAATCAAATTAAAGATTTAAGGGGAATAAAAAAGAGTATCTTCCAATAGTAGCGTAAAAGACCCAGTACGGGAAGCCAACACGGACGGAATGAGTGGGAGGAATAAATAAATAAAAAGAAAATGGGTAAGCGGGGTGAAAAGAGCTTACTACGCTCTTGTTTGCTTAAAGTAGGCATTTTTTCATTTCATTCAGTGAAGCCAAGTCCTGCGATCGGCTTGATGCTTCTCCCACCCAGCATTCAAAGGCAGGTCTGGACTTGCCAGTTCAAGGTCACGCAGCGTCCGCCAGCAAAGCACACGGCGGTGTCTTTCCCTGGCTACCGTGGCCTTTGTTTATGTTTGTTTTTTCTCTGTCTCCGTCTCATCGCAGTAATTCTCTCTCTCTCTTTCGCACCTCGGGGAGAGTCTGTAGGCTCTCTCGGGGCTCTGGTGAGATCAGGTGTCAGGTGAGATCTACTCTTCCTGCTTTTGTATGTGATAAACTGGTTCCGTTTAGCATCTACATTGTTTCGCCGTCTCCACAACAGTACTTTGGTCCTCGACACTTATGCGATAGGATACCTCGGGCCGCCAAACATGTACTTGTAGGTGTCATTCAGAGCCTGGTTGCCATGAAGTGTTCATTTTGTTCTAATATACACTATAAATATGTATGGTCTGACTCATGACTATTGTGATGATAAGCTGTTCCAATGCAGAATAAGTTCTCATGAAGAAACTGAAAGCAAGGTACCTTTGTGAATACGCCACACTCGCAGGCCTAATATTCTCCGAAAGCAATACCCTACGGGCTCATTTAGCTTATATACAACACACTGTGCCATGTTACACAACATTCTTCACAACAGTTTGGTTGGCTACTTTATAATGCATGTGAATTTTTGTGGAAGATACTTACGTTTGATTAAAAAAGCAGTAGAACAATAACAGATGAGGTTTAATTCAAATATCTTGAGTCTGAAACTATTTGTGATTTTAGACAAAAAGTTTCATTTGTCTGTGATGAACACTAAATTCAAGAAACCAGCAGCAGCACAATTTGTATCCCAATAATAAAATGTCAAAAACTACCTAAAGAACTACACCGGTTGCTTTCTTAGGACATAGAAGGGCAGTTTCCCGGACATATTTAAGATTAATCCAGGACTGGGCCTTAGTTATTTTAGGCCATTTTTACAAACAAACCTTACAAAACACAATACTGTTGTGCATTTTGGGACAAAACAATTGTACTAATATATGATATTTAAATGAAGACAGCTCAAACATCCATTTTGCCCTGTCCAGGAAACCTGCCCTTATGTTACGTTTACACCAGCCGCGGTAGGGGCGGCAAAAACGCGCTATTCGCACGTAGTTGGACGCTTGAACATTTGAGTTCACTCGCTTCATTCTAGTCATTCGAGAAATTCACGCGAACATTTGCATAATGGGAGGGGCTTCTGCAACTCCGCTGAGACTCCACCACTCCGCTCGCTTCCTGTAATCACGTCACTACTACAGCAAGGTCCTGATTGGTTAACGCGGCGCGGAAATCCGCAGAAGTTCAGATTTTTCAACTCGCATGTTTCCCGGGGCAACTCATTTCGCATGGAACGCCCCATTCGCCCCAGTTGCACATTACACAAACATTCATGCCTTTCACCTCAACAATGGAAAAGTAGTGCTTATTACACTTCCTGTTTGCGACCGCTACCTTTAAGCTTGTTGTATTTGCCATCGCCCTGTCGCTGGTGTGTTCTGAGTGATTGCTGTGCGATGACTGGGCTGCCTGTCAGTGCTTCGTTTAAGATGGGGTACAGCAGCAGCAGCCACTGCTCTTTGAGAAGAGAGAACGATGCGTGTTTTCATGTCAGTCTACAAAAGTCTCCAACCACGTCAGAAAAGATCGCTAGATTTGTCCTTGTTGCTTTTTTTGAAATTAAGTCGCTAAAGTGATAGAAAGTTGCTAAATCTAGCGACTAATGGCACTTTTCCATTGCATAGTACCCCACGGTTTGGTTTAGTTTGGGTCGGGTCAGCTTACTTTTGGGAGCTTTTCCATTAGGTGCAGTACGTGGTACCCGATACCTTTTTTCGTACCACCTCGGTTGGGGTTCCAAGCGACCCGAGCTGATACCAAACGTGACGCGAAAACACTGTAGATCACTGATTGGTCTGAAAGAAACGTCACTAACAGCGTCAGTGCTAGCTTGCGCTGTCTCGAGCAAACATGTTGTCATCTGTGCTCTGCTATAAGTTCCCAAACTCCCTTTTAGCGATGAAAAACATCCACATGTTGAGAATCAGGGACACCATAACAGTTTTTTCCAGACTTGCAGATTGTGGCGGAACATTCGCGACGAGCATGTCAGCATTATATGCTTAAATGCAACTTCAGTAAGGCTCAGCGGAGCGCCGTCGGCTGACGCCTCGGGTGTTTGAACAGAAACTGTCATGTGATACAGAGGTAGGGGTAAACGCGATGTGCAAACATCTATTTGTGGTGGCCAATTTTAATTTTGTGGCGGACTGAGAAATAAATAAACGTATGGGAATGTACAACGACGCTCTCCTGTATGATGTCACAGCTGTAGGCAGCGCAAATATAACGACACGCCTATAATCCCTCCCACTGCGAAGTGTTACTAAACTCAATGGAAAAGCTAACCATGTCAAAGTGAGGTGAGCTTACCCGACCCAATTTAAAATAAACCGTGGGGTACTATGCAATGGAAATGCGCCATAAGTGACCAAGTTGCTCAGACTTTTTAACGCTGCTCAGAGTCGGACTGTGCATGCTTGTGCGTGAACTCTGCCTCTGGTTGGCTAACGATGGAAGTTAAGCCAATCATCATCAGCTATGTGGTTGTCCAACCCCCTCTAACACGCACACACCAATCATCATCAGTTATGTTTCTCCCAACACACACACAAGAGAAAAACAGTGTCTGGCTGAGAGAGCGAGCCTACACAGTTGAAAATCACTTCAGTTAAATAAATTATAGTAACGCGCATCATTTTAATGTCAGTAACGATAACGGCATTTTAACGGGGGAAACAGTAATATATTTGATTACTCGTTACTGAAAAAAATAACTACGTTAGTAACGCCGATTACTTATAACGCCGTTATTCCAATCACCGTGTGTGGGCATACTTTTCCGGGGAAAGTTCCCATAAAAGAAATGATATGTAAGGTCTACCCATGCTACGTTAGATGTACCCATGTTCAAAAAAAAAAACTTTCAGAAACTTGTACGAACCCTGGTGAAGTGCATTCGGCACAGAAATACTCTCTCACACGTTCAACTGCTTTTTTGACACTTAAACTACGTTTACCATGAGGAATCCAAATCTTAAACTGTGTTAATCAGTCAGAATGCATGAAATAGCATTAAACCCCCCTTTAAGAAATTGAACTCGCAGTAGACTGACAGTTGGAGAGGCGGGGTTAACGGATGCTTAAGCCCTAGCCATCTAGCTGACATCATCAGAGAAGGATCGCCACAAGAGGGCATATATAAATTTTTAGATTTTGATTAAAGTTTAACATGAATTTAAAAAATAATAATAATGTTCCACACCGATAAATTGTTTATTAATGAACACTGCAATACTCCATTAAAAATAAGAGTTGTCAGTGTTTAATTTCATGTGCACTTTAAAGTCCAACTTCCTATATGCTTCACACATTAACCATAAAGCCCTGTTCAAACGGACAGCAATTAGCAGAGCCACATGATCTCATTATTTCAATGGAAGCTTGGCGACTTCACAGGACGTGGGCATGTCCAATGATGAGCAACTTTCGAGAGCGACTACCAGTGAGAGTGAACCAGTTAAGATCACGTCATCCGTCTCTCGTCAGTTACTGCAGCAGACAATACTCGTTTGTTTATGACAACCAGAATTAGGAACGCCTCATTGAAAGAGACCAGCTACGAATATCTCTGGTGGTCTGAATGGGACTTAATCTCTTGCTTATTTATGGTGCAAAGTCAGTCATCAATGTTTTGGCCTAATCATTTTAATTCTGCTAAAAAATGATCCTGCCAACATTTAGGAGTACCTTATTCAGACCAAAATTTGAATCTAGATTTTATGAATCATCTTTCATTTAAGGTCAGTGAGTCAAGCAATTTCTAATCCCCCAAACGACGAACATGTTATCACACTTTGCAACCCTTCATTTCAATCACATCTCTCCTCAATATGAACACTATAAATAGCATTACAGTTGATTCCAATAAGCGGTCCACAGCAGGAAATGACTTTGTCATGGGGATCCTCTGCAGTCTCACCACCCCCACCAATCGCCTACAAAAGAGCATCACAACTCCACGTAATGAATAAAGCGGCCTCCCACTGTTTCACTATGTATTGTTTTCCCTATGCTTGCTCACTCTGTGTATTGCTCCCTAAGTTGGTGATGGATGTCGGATTACTCAGCCACTATGGTGTCTCACTAACAAAGAGACAGTTCTCTGAAAACACACACACACACCAAACACACTAAACACACACCATCTACAGTCCAGTCATGGCTCACTGCTCCTTCTGACCTTAGCGTCTCTGATATCAGTGTTCATGTGGTAATCATGCGCCGCTTCGTTTCAATGTTTCGACTTGTTGATTTTTGTTGGGCGACTTCAGCAAAACTCTGTCACTGCGGATTTGTCACTTCTTTCCTTTGCGTATTGGAAACAATTCACTTCAAAACTATTCACAAATTATACAAATACAACAATCTTACATATAATCACATATAATTGCATAACCCAGTAAGCTCCCCCCATCCCAAACTGGCATAGGAATAAATAGGAGTAAAGGGCTCATACTTCTGCGTAGGGCCTACGTTATAGCCTTGATGCCGCGGGCTACGTGCCGGTACTCTTCATACTTCTGCTTTATTGTCGATGTGCAGTTACACGTGCGGGCCTCTGGTTGGCAGTGTTCGCGCGTGTAACGAACAGTGGCAGCGCAACAGTCAAAGAAGCAACTTGCCCAGTGAACCCACAAATGAAGAAGAAGCTTGTGTATGTTATTTGAGAAGCAGTGATGGAGGTAAATAGACATTGAATCTTTTTTTTTACTGTCGTAAATGGAAATCCATATGAGGAAATGCGACCCAGATCTTTTCGACCTGACGGGAGGGGTTCTAGGGCACCAATCACAGCGCTTGCAGTCCGCGTAGCATTGGGAAAGATGCGCAGCAGGCTACGCCATAGGCTACTGCCTAGGGTTCGTGTCTCTGCGTAGCCTACGCCATACAATTGATGCAGAAGTATAAAGTCAGCTTAAGGTGTTGGGGTGGTGGAGGGATGATGAAAAATGGTTTAGAAACAGAGCTAAACTGGCTGAATATGAATTTCGTTGGACGCCCATGTGTTGTCTTGGTTATGCCCCTGGCCCGAAGTTAACTTCCAGTCTGTGCTTGTTTATCTGTCTTGCTAGTGGCTAATCTGACCTATGATCATGAATAAAAATGTTTTGTTATGACAAATGTAGATAAAGTTGTGCCTGCTGTCCCAGACATAGCTCTAAAATGTGAGGTGTCCTACCAATCAGACATTTCTGACCGCCGACTGCAATGCGCTTCAAATGATTTGCAAGTATAGGAGTTTATTTCCATTCTAAATAGTTTATTAAGGCTGCAGCTCGACTGAGAAACCCCTGAAGAGAAAGATTCCCTCGTCGGGGTTTCACTTTAGAAGGTAAATGCGCTTTTACAAAGACATACGCCGTCACCTTAATAAATCTCAGCGGCCGCCAGACCCCCTCACTCTGCGCCATGCCAACCCTCCTTAATCAAACCCCTCCACCCCTGCCTGGAGAGACTGTTATGGACCCTTGCCCATTTTGTGCTCAGCCCTCATGACAATAGCACCAGTAGTTACCCAGGAGACTGGCCTTTCACCGGCCATGTGATAAAAAAGATGTATTCCCCTTCTCCTCCTCTCCCCCTTAAGTTTACGCTCCACCCACTGTCTCTTTTCTCTGGGTCATGGGGATCGGTTAAGCACATGAGGGCTGTCTCAGACATCGCTGGCTCTTGTGGTACACAGTAGCAGAATGCCAATTGAGTTGTGCGGGAAACGGTGTAAAGCCCATCCTAAATGCGCAGCTTGACCAGTGCCTGATATTCACAACAATGTAGTAGACCCACCCACCTCATCCCGGAGTCTGACGTCCGGCTCAATGTGATAAATGACCTCGCGTTCCTGTAAAGGACTCTGCGCTCTGATATTTACTCTCTTTTTTACATGTTTTCCTCAATTGTTTATCTCTTCTCCAGTGTGACGTCAAACGGGATTGGGAAAAATCCAGAATTTTCAAAGGTTCAGTTTGAATTCATGAGTTGGAATTTGAATTGAACTAAATACGGCATATAGGAATGTTTTGCCAATTATTGAAATGTTTGGAAAAGTAATTTACTTTCATTTGTGTTTTAATAATTGTAAACCTTTGTTTAGTAATATAATATATAATATAATATAATAATATATATATATATATATAGTAAACAAATAAATTCACTACTGTAATTGCTGACAACAACATTATCATATACAACAGCACAAAATGTACACCACATTTAATAAAAAAAATATTTGTAGATAATTAAAAAAATTATTTTCCACAAATTGAAAAGTTTATGTATTAAATGTAAAAATTAAACAGAATTTAAAATACATTTGCGTGTTCTCCTACACAGACGATACAAACATTAGATGAAATTAGTCAATGTTTAAAATAGCTCCTATAGAAATTTGATTTTTAATTGAATTCACATAATTTAATTGAATTATATTTTTATACAAAGTTAGTTATAAATACTACTTAACCCAAATTCTAACGCTAACAGAAAACTTTGTACATTTTTACAATTAAAAAAATTTGTTTTTACAAATGAAGGTTTTGCTCACTTTTAGGTACAAATTTGTTCCCAAAATATAGTTAAGTATATAGACAGTTTCATCGGACGCACATGCGCTGACGCGATACACGTTTGGATCCGAACTTTACTTCCGGTTGCGTTTTTTTAATGGTCTGACTAGTTGCTAAACTGATCTCTTGAACAAATGCTTCGTCGAAAATAACAAATGTTTTGGTTTCCTAGGTGTGTTGTTTTTTGCTTGTTATATAAATAAATTAAGTTTAAAAAGGTTTGTTGTTATTTATTCTTAGCGGAGTTTATTCTTAGCGGAGTTTACCGGAAGTTACGACGACAGCCGCTTGTTTATGTTGTTACTGCTGAAACCGTCTATACACATACGTTTTCTTGTGTTTTTACACACAGTTAGTTATAAATACTATAATCCAACTTTAACCCACTCTAACCCTAACAGAAACAGAAAACCTAATTTTTACAAAAAAATTTTTTGCATTTTTTAAAATAAGGACTTCTCCAAAAGGAGGTTTACTCAGATTTGTCAGGTTTTGCTCACTTTTGGGTACAAATTTAAAAGTATTTAAATTAAAAATATATATATTATACCCTTTAACACTGTTTTAAGTCATTTTATGACTATTAATATCATGTAATGTTTTTATTAGGGCTGTCAAAAGATTAATCGCGATTAATTACATACAAAATAAAAGTTTGTTTTTGCATAATATATGTGTGTGCACTGTATGTAATTATCTTGTATACATAAATACACCACATATGCATATATATACTTAAGAAACATTTATATGTATATTTATTTAGATTTTGATAGATTTTATATTATATAGAAACAAAAAATATATATAACACAAACAAAATGTTTCTTAAATGTTTACTTGTATGTGCATGTATTTACATATACATAATAATTACACACAATAAACAGACAAATATATAACACTAACACAAACTTTTATTTTGTATGTGATTAATCGCGATTAATCTTTTGACAGCCGTAGTTTTTATCTTCAGTTTGATGACATGTTTATGTCATTTATTTCCAATTCATTTCTCAAATATGAATTCAAATGGTGCACAACCCTGACACCCAACAATAAAGACCCATATGTTTTATCCTAAATGTTGATGACTTGTTGCATTTTGTTTTAAGTCGCATTGTCTCTTGCTTACGTGACACTTTTAGTTTTGAGCATTGTTTTAAAAGACAAAAACAAAGTGACAGGTCTAAGATTTCATCCGTGTGCTCTTCTTACCTGTAGTCATCAGAAGGACTGGAGGATAATACCTGGATCTGGTTTCAGAGCCTCTCATCTGACCAAGCCATCACATTATAATCACGTGTACACTACCTGCAAAGACAATTCCAGGATGGATTGGTTTTCCCAGACCTCTTACGAGAGAGGTGATAATCTAAAGATCATTTGTCAGTAAGTGAAGTCCCTTCCCAACAAGGATTATTCAGGGTTCAGTGCGAATGCAGCAGGAGATCAACACAGAAAGTAATTGTGTGTCATGTGTTGACAGTTGTGCACCTGCCGTGGAAGTGGAGGCCTATTTGTTTTATTTTTAATCGCTGAGAGATGTAAAAGTAGACAGACTCATAGTTCTTAGGACTTTATTAAATGTATAAAGTATAAACACTGTAAAAATTGTCAAATTTTTTTTTAAACGATTTTAACTTGTTTTTATAAGTTATATCAAATTATAAAAACATAGTAGGTTGACTTTTGAAAAAGTGTACAGTGAAACTAGGAAAATTGTAAGTTGTTAAAATTTTAAATTTTTAGGTGTTACCAATTGAAATTATTTTTTAAGTTGATCAAACTTGTTACTTTTTACAGATGAGTTGCTACGATTGTTAAAATGAAATTGAAAACAATTAAGGCAGCAGTTTTTTTTACAGTGGTAATATAGAAATGCAAAGTTTAATTGTGACATATTTATACCCGATGACATTATTTAAGGCCTGTGATGGACTGTTTAAGATGTTTCCCTTCCAACAAGACTATAACAATAGTTTAACAATAATAAGAGTTTTAATGGCTCTAAACAGGAATCAATAATTCTCCTTTCTTTTTAAGTAAAATATAATTAAATTTTGGTTATTTTTAGTTAAAGTCTTGGCAGGTTTTGTAACATTCATAACAATAAATAACCATAGGACAATATAAAAAATGTCAACCTTTTAAACCAGACGCTCTCAATATGAATGCCAGGACATGTTGACTGTAAAAGCACTGTGATATACGAGGGCGTGGGATGTCTTCACCGCCGGACCCCACATGAACCGAGCAAGGGCAGGACTGACTGGAACACTGGGGGGTACGAGAATCTCACTGAGCAAAGACAAAAGCCCAAACAGCCCCCATACACCGAGAGTGCCACCCCCAAAATAAGACAAGCAGAGCGATGCTTGTGTAAATCACACACACACTGTCCTGCTGTATTTGACGTCCCTCCTACTGCATAATAAAAGCAAGACCACAACTGAAGCAGAATCAACCGAGAGGAAAATGCGTCGCTTCTTTGAGAGAAGACCTCTGTTTTAGATATTTTGCACACAGCATACATTTATTTTTTTTATTTAAAGATGGAAATCAGAGGCAAGATACCAAATAATGTGATGTAAATGCAACAGGTGTATGAAAGTTAATTTAGCAGATGCTTGTATCCAAGGCGACTTACAGTGCATTACATTTTTTTATCAGTATGTGTGTTCCCTGAGATCGAACCCATGACCTTTTACGCTGCTCTACTATTGAGCTATACATGAGTACATTAATAAATCATTTATAATCCATTTGCAAAAGTAAAAGTTGGATCAACTTTTAAAAAATACTTAAATTGGTAACACTTTAAGTGAAACATTTAAGTTGAAAATGTTTAAATATTTTACCAATTTAAGTAAGTGTTTACATTTTTCACCTTAAATTTTCACTTAAAGTAAGAAAATTTAAGTAAAAAAGACTGCAAAAAATTCCGTAGAAATTACAGTGTCTACGGTAATTTACCGTAGATTTAAATTTATGTTCTTTACTGGCAAGAGTTTGTTCAAAGTTGAATAAATTTTAAATATTAACAAGTCTTTATCTTTACAGAATAAAACTATACAATAACAGCCTCATGCAAAGCATTCTGGGAACCAGAAATCATCATCAACCTTTTTCTGTTTTTTGTTTCCCAGAATTTTGCTTGATGCTGTAATTTTAATTTTACTCTGTAAAGATAAAGACTTGTAAATGTTTAATGTTAATTTAACTTTGAACAAAATGTTGCCAGTAAATAACATAAATTTAAATCTACGGTAAGTTACCGGCAACCAGCTGCAAGTAATTTTTTGACCGTGTACCTATTGAAGTATTTTTTTAAGTTGATCCAACTTTTCCTTTTTACAGTGTTGGTGCCTATGATGTAAATTGGTATGATGATGAAAATGTAACAAGTCAGCATCATTTGATTTCTATAAATATAATTAGGTACTGAATTTGAACAACTTTGAGTACATGACAATTGTAACACAAACAGGCACTGGTAACAAGAACAGGTACATTTTCTTACATATTTCGCCAATTATTTCTCTTGGCACACACATCATAAAGGTTACATATTTTCTTAACAAAACCCAATTGCAATAGCTTTAAAAAATGTGACAACTTACTAAAACCAATTAGATAGCAGGTGGTCATGTTTGGATAAATCAAAAGGTGTATTAGTGCCTTTAAACAAAATTCTCCACCAAAATGATTAACTCAATAAACATACTGTACCTTCTACGTTTACATAGTACTAATATAGAAAAAAGATGAAAGTCTTCATGAAAAATATCATCATGTATGATCTCAATGTAACACAATGTCAAATAGCGGTTACAACAATAGATGTGCATGTAGACAGCTATCAAAAGAGCAAGAATTCAGCTGACAAAGAGAAAGTTTGGCACAAACACTTAAACCTACACCGTCAGAAAAAAAGGTACAAGAGCTGTCACTGGGATGGTACTCTATGTACCATTTAGGTACAACAATGTACCTTTAAGGTATTAATATGCACACTTTATCAGTAGCGACCAGTGACTTCTCTTCCGAATTCAAAATATGTGTTCGGTGCATCATGCGTCATGTCAAAATACGTGCCTGCTGCACACGTTTTGAAAGGGGTCTATAATAAAAGAGACGCTCACGTTCCCAAAATACTAGCAAGACACTAACTTAACACTAAACTCTGATTACACATGAGATTAAGGGAGTATCTAGCAAACGCAAGCGTCACTTTTATCACAAACCCCCTTGAGGCGTCTGCAGCAGGCATGTATTTTGACATGACGCACCGAACACATATTTTAAAATGACGAATCACACACATGACGGGCTACATACATGTTGTGATTAGCTTCGCATTGTGCGTCCTCAAAAAAGAAGTCAGTGCCACTTTAGGTACTTCTTTACAAGGGTACCGGCCCATCGACAGCTTTTGTACGTTGTCCATTAAATTACACACATGGGTAGGAGCCCCTTAATCTCATTCATCATTCTAGTGCAGTTTTGCTGTTAAATTTTAACCATATCAGTCATTCAACACGAAAATAAACTGCATACTTGTTCTCTTTAAATCTAGATTCAACAATTCTCTTAACAACATTGATTTCACTGAATGTACACTTTAGTCGAAGTTACAAAAACTCATTTTGCTCTGCTTGCAGAGTTTGTTCATACTTTAAAGATACGTTATAAATGTTCGTTTCTTCAAATAAAACAACTTAAACTCGTTCACTTTTGATCTATTATGTAAATTAAGATTGTAAACAACAACATTTATCTTTTTTAATGTTATTTCCAGTGCTACTGTCCACGAATCGTTGGCGTTCCCAACATGCGTTTCATAATCCGGATTAGATTAGCTCGTAGATCAATGAAGGTAGATAACTGTCAAATACAAAACGCATAATCCCAAAAAAATCTGTATTAGAAATAGATACACCTTTAAAAATGGGTTTCATGGAATCCAGTATGAAATCATCGGGGGTAAACAGTCTTAACCCTCCTTGTTCATGTTTATGCCCAATGGACTTGTCTCTAATGTCTCACTAATGACTTCTCAAAGGAGAGACTCGATCTTAATGCTTAGGTCACCTGCGAGAGACTCTCCCAAGTCAAACAGCTGATCAATATTAACCGTTGAGCTGCAAAGGAAATCCGGACGTGCGCTCTCCTCCGACCAGGGACTTTGCAGAAACGCCGTGGCCATGAAGGTTTCTTCGTCAAAGTCTACTTCGCTGCTCCTTTGGGTTTCCATCAAGACGTGGCTCTCAACCACACCACCGGGCGCCTCCAGTGGGCTGATATGAGTGCCCCTGATCATCAGGTCATCATCACGTGTTAAGGGGCTCAACAGACTCCCTTCGTTCAAGCTCAACTCTCCATTCAGAGCTGAGTCCAGCAGGGCGTCCCAGTCAAAGTTGCCTTTAAGAGAGCTTAAATCCTCCTGCTCGTCCATGGACAGCAGCGGAGAGCTTGAACGTCGCAGAGCTTTGCTGCCCGTCCTGTGCGCGTATGGCTGCTTCCTCTTGTTGCCCTTCCCTGAGACCCAACAGCCAAGCATAGTGGCCTCGGCCAAACGAGGATCCCAGTTCTGATCGCCTCCCGTGGCTTCCTCAAACTCCTTCAGGAGCTGTTGGGACTCGGGACCCACGCAAAGACTTCCGGCCATTCCTGTGCCGAATACTGGTTGTCCTGCTTGGGAGTTCATCCTGAGTCGGTTCTGAAAAGCCGGGTTTATTTGCACAGGGGGCATCCGGCGCTTCTTGTAGGCACCGCTGAGGAGACGCTCCGCGTATTGGGGGTCGATTTTCCAAAAGCCGCCCTTTCCCGGTTCGTCCTTTTGCCTTGGGACTTTTATAAAGCATTTGTTCAGCGATAAATTGTGGCGGATGGAGTTCTGCAATGATGAATGAGAAATTAATGAGAGAAATTGACTTTATGAATTGAGTTTGAGACATCAATAAATTGATTCATCCTTAATCTAATTTATACTCTAAAGGGGGTCACACACCGGACGCGCAGCTAAGCACCGCACCACGCCGTTCTAACAAAAATTGAACACATTGTTTTCTATGAGTCTATCAGGAAGTTGCTTAAATCCCTGTCGCGCCACAGAGCGCCACTCACATAGTTTAACATTAAATAACATCATATTTGTCCCAAATCATTAACGATTAACATTGGATGCTAATGTATATTTTGCATTTTTGAAGTAGACGCTATCTGACTAAGCTTGCGCTATTTAATGTGCAATTCCGGTTCTACAATACCTCCAAGTTGTCCTAGATGCGACTCGACGCAGCACGGCGTTGAGCTGGGCATCCGGTGTGTGACCCCCTTAACTTTGTGTCTGGCTTGTGAAGTAGGCTTACACAAATATGTATTGGATAAATATTTAGTGTGTCATTGGCACTTTTGATGTGTTGTCCAAATAAAATACTGTAAAACTGTGCACATATCTGTTTCTGTTATGAGTATGGATGCAAAATGCGGAAAAAACAACAAACTAATCTCACATGAATTCGTAAATATTTTACACAGTGGCTAGTTTGTATGAATTCGTACAACGATTATTAGGAAAAAAATACAATAATGAAACTGCACCCCTAAACTCAACGTCACAGGGCCGTACGAATATACAGGAAATAGCCACCTTAATAAAATACGTTCAAATTGCCGTTACAAATTGCGTACAAATTGTGCCGGCAAAAACACAAGGGCTGCGTCTGAAACCGCCTACTTCCATACTATATTGTAGACGAAAAGCAGTAGTAGTATGTCCAAATTCATAGTATTCCAAAAACAGTAGGCGAAAAGTACCCGGATGACCTACTACTTCCAGCAAGATCTTAAAGTGTTCATTCGATGGACCTTTTACTATGAGAGAGAAGTCATCCAATTAAGATGAAGATGGAGGAGCGATGTTCTATTTCAAAAATGTCTATTAAAATGCAAATACATATATTAAACAGTTGTCCCTTATGGTTAAATTGCGCAAGTTTAACGTCATTCCAGTTAACGACTAACTTGTTGTTTTCACGATGTATGTCACGTGATGTATCAACATGGCGGATGTAGTACGTCCAAATTAATTTATACTCTCCATCAGTGGCGGCTCATGACTGCTCATCCGAGGGGCGCAAATTCAAAAGAAGTGTTCGGAGTATCATGTGTGTTGCTTGCGTTTTCAAAATATGTGTTTGTTGCGTCATGTGAACCATGTGCATCACGTGTTTTGTCGGGGTGGGTGCCTTCTGCACACGCGTCGAGACCGTTTGTGATAAAAAAGACGCTCAAGTTCACAAAATACACGCAAGACACTCCCTTAACAGTAAACTTAGATAACGCATGAGTATCTGGCAAACGTGAGCGTCTCTTTTATCATAAACCCTTTGGATGCGTCTGCAGCAGGCACTTATTTTGACAAGACACGTGATGCACACAGGATCACTCGGCACGCAGAACACATATTTTGAAATAAGGAGCTACATGCATGTTGTGACGAACTTCGCATTGAGCGCCCTCGAAAAAAGAAGTCACCGGCCGCCACTGCTCTCCATATTCATACTATATAGTATTTACTGTTTTAACGGTCTTTATCGAATTCTGTACATATTATCACAGTATGCGATTTCGGACGAAGACATGAACTAAAAGCAACACAAGGTTTTATTGAATTTCATGTGGTCTTTAAGAAAATCCACTGTGTGTGCATCAAGGTATCGGGCAAACCAACCACGGCACAACAAAGCAATTGCATTTAAATGAAGCACTGACCTCCTAACCTTGGTTAAATATTATTTTGAGTTAAAATAACAACAAAAAACTAAGAGAAAGTCTGAGAATGGAGTCTGTGGCTACGGGGTTCATTAATAATTCACCAACAATTATATCTTTTTAGAAATCCCCCTTTTTTGTAAATATCCAACTCATGAGCTCATTCTTCCTTCTTGGCTTACTTTGAAAAGCTGTTAAAAATTATGAAAGGACTTGGAAAAAAACTTTTGCACGTCACCTTAATGTTTACTACATTACCCTTGCAACTAAGCTGTATGTGTGATGATGATGATGATGATGAAAAAAACATTTTGTGCTGTTGATATAAAAACAGCTTTCTATTAACATCCACAAAGGTTTCAATTGCTCTCCCTCCAATACACAATCGACTCAAGCAGGTGCCAAGGAGGTAGCCCTCGTTGCCAGATATGCAAATGATGTGGATCTGAAGAGTTGCATACAATAACGATTTTACAACACGTGCGATGTGACTTGTAAATGCATCTTACCTGCCAAGTGGGGTCCGCGTGGCGAAAGTAACAGAAGTTGTCCGTGATCCATTTATAGATGCACGAGAGGGTGATTTTGGTTTTCTTGCTGGCCTGCATCGCCATACAGATGAGAGTGGCGTATGAGTACGGTGGTTTAATGTGAGGATTGGTCTTGTAATCGACTTCATCCGGACAGTGACCGTGCGCAACCAGGCTGGGCAGAGCCGCCATGGACGGGACCCTGTAGAAAGACGCGGCCGTGGGTTTCCCTGGGGTCAGCGGCATACCGATAGACGCCGGATCTCCGGCTAAAGGAGACGCAGGTGCATCCGAGCCCACCTGACTCCCGAAGAAGTGACTTTGGTGATGGGGTTGGTGTTGCCCACCGCTGGCATTGAGGATTGAAAACTCCTGAAGCCACTGCAGGCTCGTCAGACTGTCGTCTAGATTATCGGAGCTGCACGTGCTGATGTTGGACTCGGCGTAGCTCTGGTCCAGCAGCTCCGCACGAGTGGCGGCGGTCACGACCTCCTCCTCCAAACCCACCGAGCCCTCCGGCCAGGGGTCCGAGCAGCTCATGGACAGCATGGTCCTAAATCCTGATGGAAAGATTTTTATTGATGAGGTGAATTTGTCAGGGTTCTGTTGAACGGGGTTGTTTTTATAAGGAATGTGAATTTATTCCCATGAAGGTCACAGAAGTTTCCTGAAACATCTTTACAACATCCCATAACTGGCGTCTCCCAAAATTACTTTACACGGCGAGCAGGTGCATAACATGCAACTGTTTACTTTAAGAAATTGAATGTAATGTTTTTTAATGAAAAAAATATTTTTAAACAAATATGACATTATCTAGCATATTTTAAAATTAATTTTAAAAACATAATTGCTATTTTTGCGTTTACTTTATTTTAAAAATAAATAAATAATAGCTCCGTCATGCATGTATATAATTTATCACAGTTTAACATTTAATGACATGCAATTGCCATATAAATTTACAAACATAAACACATCGTTTTTAAATAACTAGGCCTATTTTAGTCAGAATAAAACCCAACTCACCTGTCTTTATTGATAGGCTGCTTGATTGATAAGGAAATAACATCCAATAACACAGAAGCTCTTATTGAAGAGAAACTTTATCCGGTAACTGCAGGAGAATGTGCGTGCGTGTGCGCGTGCCTCAGTTCAAGGTCTCCAGGGCGTCAGGAGCTCCGGGTTCAGTTTAATACCTGCTGCTGCAGGACGTTTGTCCCGTCACCCCAGCAACGCTACACCCCCTTGTAAACAGCTTCTCGTTCTTCCATTGGTCTGCTCGTTGCCATGGTGACTCGCTTTTAATCGTCCGCTTACAGGTTCGCGCGTCACGCACGTCAATTTCTGGTCTGATAGGCAAAGAGAAAAGGCATCATTTACATGTAAGAGACCTGAAAAGCATATAATGCTCTTTAAAATGCAATTGTAAAAGTTTAGAGATAATAAAGATAAGACAATGAAAAGAAATTAAAGTTTTTTTTTAAATTATTATTAAAGAAAATATAAGAAAACAATGAATTTAAATGTAATATAATGAGACAGATCAAATAACATTTCAAGTGCTCGGGGAAGGTATAAACACTTATAAACAATATTATCAGAATACTCTAAAGAGAGTACCTACATGCTTGTAAAATATGGATTGCTTTTTTGTTTTTTCGAGGGCAATATAAAACATGTTTATATAAATTATAAATGCTAAATGTTTTTCCTGAAAATGTACACATTAAAATAAAAAAAATATTAAAATAAGTTTGGGTTTGTTTATCATTGGAGATTACAATTATACATAAAAGAACATCTTTCTGTAAAGTAAAATTTTCTACATTTTGCCAGAAAACAGAGACATAAGGTGAAATTAGTTACATTAGGGGTACGTCACTTGCAATCGAGCTCATGCAATCTGTAATAAAAACTAGCACACTGTAAAAAATACTTTGCTGCCTTAAAATTAGTCATAAAAGCCTTAAAAGTCATGTCAACAGAGATGAGTTGTCACAACTTATAAAATATAGTTGAGAAAAGTCAACTTAATTTTATAAGTTATAACATCTCACCTTTAGTTATGACAACTAATCTCTAGTCAAGATAAATAATAGTAAGTTGAAATTATTTGTAAATCCGAGTTGATTCAACAACAAAAATTTAAGGCAGCAAAGTATTTTTTACAGTGTTTTCAATTTAAGATAAGTTAATGTGATCCTACATAATGTAAAGAAAAAACAAAGCTTTGATATCTTTAATATTGACTTAGTAAGGTCATGCAAAGATTATAAATCAATACGAAATCAAACTTTGATGCTCCTAATGTCATAAATTAGATTATGAGACTTCAACCTGCACTGTTTTAAGTTTTGACCTGTGAGAAGTTGACACAACTTATTCAAAACAAGTTGAAATTGTTTAACTTAATTTGTTAAAATAAAGTAACAAAAATATATGTTGATTTGAAAAAAAAAATGCTGCGCTTTTTTACAGTGTGGATTTCACAGATAGACAAACAGTTAAAGAAATCATTTTGGAGTACTTGATAGGCTATAATTGATATTATCTAATATTTTACACTGTAAAAATTACACATTTTTACCATAAGGAGTAATATCTGATACGACCCTTAAATAGTTCCCTTTTTGTCTGGTTTATTTACCTAGCTAACAATTTTTGATTCCCAGAATGTTCCCCGAACTTTTTTGGTTCCCATGAAAGTTTAATGGAAATGGAACGTTAGTTTTTGGTTCTCAGAACATTCTGTGTTTGCTCGGTAGTCATATTAAATCATATTTTGACTTAAAGATGTTTAATAAGCTGTTACCAAATAAAGTGCACTAGTACATAAACTGACAAAACATTTTGTAGAGTTTGTTTGGGGTGGGGGTCATGTTTGCTTCAGAATTACCATAGTAAGTGTGGTCTTACCTCCCAAAACAAGGCTGTAGTCATCTCTAGTTTTTAAAAAATAATTATTTAAAACAGAATTTGTCATCTCTTTCTCTTATCCAGAGATGATACATATAAGCTGTTGTTTGGCGGCGATTACATGTAAAGTAACATGGGGCAACTTACAGCAGAAAGTGCCAGAACTCAAGAGACGCTTTGCCTTTTTATTGCTACGGCTGCTTTTGTTGGCTTCCTTTTGCAGAAAAGCACTCAGCCACACTAACTGAGCTTTCAAGAGGCCAAAGCCGCCTTGTATCTTTTTATTCACCGTTTAGTCCCTCTGTGTAACCAACAAAAAGTGCATTCCTTCAGAAACCTCTTTCACAATCTGAAGATATAACCTCACGGTTTTTTCAACACTTAACTCTTACGGGCGAGTTGTTTTTGAAGTTTATCCCTTTACTGTCAGTTTCATTCATTCTGTGTAATAGTGAACACAATGCTTATCCTTAATACTTGGTGTTTTGAATGCAGTCTGACACCTGAACTCAAGGGTCTTCACAAGGGGGATGCAGACTGTCTCAGTCTCATTAACAGGCATTGTATTGAGAGTACAGCGACATGAGAAACAGACAGTTTCTGAAGTCTTCTCCCCTCTTCCCTTAGCGCCAGTCATCCGTGAAATCACTTTTAAATGCATCCCGTATTGTTTAACTCTGTCATGTTTGTTTTCTGGTCTGAGATCATTGTTTAAGATGTTTCTAGACCTGTTCCTTTTCCTCCTATTCACAAAAACCAGGAAGAGGAACTTCTTTAATATGAGTAACAAAGTGGGCTAGCAGTCTTTGGAATTTACATGTTTAATTTATTTGAATCTCTCTCTATTTCTCTCTCTCTCTCTTTTCATTTGAACTGTTGCTATTATTGGTTAATTTTTGTTGTGTTTGGGGCATTAAGGTCATATGCTAAACCAGGGGTCTCGAACGTGTGAGGTGCCCACCAAAGCACATTCCATTTATAGTCTCTTGGTTTACATATGTTAACATTTTAAACAATACTAAAACATATCAACAAGTAAAATAAAATAAAATCAGCAAGTAAAACAAAGAAGTTTTGAGTATACCATATAAAAAAGTAGCCCTCCAGATTGTTTTATCCATTTTGGTAGCCCTTGATCACAAAAAGGTTGGAGACCACTGTGCTAAACTTTAATTTACATTAATTGCATGAAGGTGCAATTACATTTTTACCACTAGAGGGCGGCAGCAGACAGATAGTCACAAATGAGCCATTGCAAGGGTTTCACTTTACCATCACAGTGTTTTCATTTTTGATTGCATAATTTTTGTCCATTACAGCCTTTTATAAGTAAATGGATTAGTAGAAGCAAAAAGTGATTAATGGTTTGTAGATCAATCAAAATATGAATATACTCTTTTATAAGCTTAATTTTTCATAACAATTGAGATCCTGCAGCTTATGCAGGTTAAATACACTGTAAAAAAGTCCTTGTTGCACAATATCAATATTAATACAAGTTCATACATTCATAATTCTTGTAAAAAAATATCATTACGTTTGAAAAGGACCGGGATGATGCAGAAGCTTATTATGTTTCCCGCCTCTTCAATTCACACTCAGTGCATGATGATATCATACATATTCATTGCAGAATATCCATAAAATTCATATTTGTTAAACCATGTCCCATAAATTCCAGGTATTCATCAACAAATATTTTTTAACAAAACCAAAAAAATCTGTATCATATACACATTCTCTAATTATACAATCTCTTTCATATATTGCTTTAAAAAAAGCTTAATATTTGCAACACATTTGAACCTCTGATCTTTAACCCTTTAACTGGCGCTGCCCTTTTTGAGTGGGGGGTTGGTGAAAAGGTGATATACACCTTTAAATTAATATAACTCTGGCATTTTTTTTTTTTTTTGGTCTAGAAGCCTAATTTTGGTTTTAATTTTGGTAATTTTTGGTTTTAAAGAAGACACTTCAACGTTTTTTTGGGAAGTGTCTGGAGGTGAAAATATTATTATTTTTAAGCAATTTACATTTATTTGTAATAAATAAAAATGCAATATAGTATAATTTTTAATACATAAAATTGTCAAAAAACTGAGGTTTGTGCTGGTTTACTTTGAGGTTTGCTGCATACTTGTGTCACAAATGAATAAATTACAGTTACTGCATTATTATTACTGCTAAAAGGTTTTGAAATATGAAAACTACATTCTTAGACCTTTCCAACAATAAATAGTTTGTCGTGATAGATTAACATTTACATAGAAAATATTGAAATAAACGTAGGTGTCCCGCTCACGGGACAGCGCCAATTAACAGTTAAACACCCTTTAATTTCACAATCGCCTTCATATTTCCATATATGACAATAATAGAGTGTTTTATACCACTTTCAAACTGTATAATATTTACACCATTTTTTAATCTCAAGTCTTTACTGCACTGTAAAAATATACTTTGCTGCCTTACCATTTTTTGTTGAATCAACTCGGATTTACGAGTCATTTCAACTTACTATTATTTATCTTGACTAGACATGAGTTGTTATAACTACAGGTAAGTTGTTATAACTTATAAAATTAAGTTGACTTTTCTCAACTATATTTTATAAGTTGTGACAATTAATCTCTGTTGACATGACTTGTAAATCTGAGTTGATTTAACAAAAAAATGTAAGGCAGCAAGTATTTTTTACAGTACATACATCCTTTAATTCCATAACTACCTCTAAACATTTATATATTGCTATAATCAAGTTTTTAATCAAATTTGTAAAACACAATATTTCAACCTTTGAATTACACATTCCTTCCATTTATTGCTTAAACAAAGTATAAAAATAAAGCCACGTAGTTTAATATTTCAACATTCCTGACTATTGAGGAGTTGCTATAAATTAGAAAAATAAAGTTACAAAAGCTGTCACCGGGGCAGTACCCTTTAAAGGGGTCATATTATGAGTTTCTTTTTAAATGTAAAATTAATCTTTGGTGTCCCCAGAGTACGTATGCGAAGTTTTAGCTTAAAATACCAAACAGATAATTTATTATAACATGTTAAAATTGCGACTTTGGCGCGAGCAAAAATATGTCGTTTTTGGGTGTGTCATTTAAAATGCAAATGAGCTGATGAAATGCAAACACTGATCGATGGTGGTTTGTTGAAACTGAAACCATAATTGTGCTGTCAATTATTTCTGTGTCTCTCTCGCTCTCTGCACTAAATAGCAGTGCCGTGATTGGATAGTGCAGATTAAGGGGCGATATTACCTAATATGTACCCTTGAGGTACTAATATGCACTCTTTGGGTACAAAGGTGTACTTTTTGAAAGGATACTGTCCCAGTGACAGATTTTGTACATTTATTTCTGAGAGTATAGTCAAGACAGTTACAATTAATAATTTGGTGCAACAAGACATTTTTACAGTGTACAATGACAAAAATGAGTTTGACACAAAATGACAAAAATAACAAAATATTAAACTTTATGGCATTTATTTTAAAAGGGAACCAAATGTAACATTTTCAGCCGTAAAATATATTTCTCTTGACACCAGTCATTGATTGATATTTCAAAATATCACACAGTTAAAATACATTTCAGGGTCATGGTGAATACATCCTAAATTGAAATTTGATAGAGTCTGTTTGAATTATATATAGACCGTGTATGATGAAATAAAGACCACATGTAAACATGACCCTAGAGATGACATTAACAGGATGTGCTGCTAAACCGAGGGGAGTTCTGGAAAAACACGTTTCTGAATCACATCGGCTCTGAAGGTCCTTAACTATGAGATCAGATCAGGAAAACAAGATCACTATAGCGCTGAAGATGGTCCAAAGTCCCAACAATCTCTCGGATCAATCATTCACAGAGACGAGTGCCCGCAATAACAAATTAGCAGGGATGAGTTAGGAAGCCCAGCTCAAGGACCAAAAACAGGTCAAGATAAAACCTTGGAGATAAAATGGTGTAAAAACACAGAGAAGACATAATAGAGACAGATACAGAGCTGTTTGTCTGAAATGATACAGGAAAGAGTATAGTATGGTTTAGTTGTAAAATGCACAAATTACAATTATTCCCTAGAATAAACAATCATTTAAAAATTCACTAAATGTGTATCGAAACTGCATCGTTAATATTTGTGTTGACATGTAAGGGTCAACTGATATGAAATAATAAAACACCATGTGTCCATATGACTCATGCTATTCCTAGCCATATGATAGCCTTGACTAAATAACATACACAGGTGTTATTCACTGTTACTCATCTGTATAGACAATGAGTTGTGGCCTTTTATGGTTTTTATAGGAGCTGTATGACAATGACAACAAAAGTCTTTTTGAGATTTTCTAAAAAGAGATTTGGAACAACAGGATGAGTAAATATTGACAGAATTGTCATTTATGGGTAAATTATTCTTTTAATCTTCATATAACACAACAAATATTTGTCACTGCTTGCTTAGTTATAATGGATGAACTGAATGCATCCACTGCTTATATATTTCATTTAAATAATAAATAAAGATATATTCTCAAAACAAGTAGATCATCTTCATAACCTTCATAGCAATGCCATTCAAGAAGTACTTTGCCTCTAAGATCCAGAATAAATTGCAATTGATAAAACATGCAAACACCTTATACCTCGCTTCTTAAAGGGGCCATGCACAAGACTTTTTTAAGATGTCAAATAAATCTTTGGTGTCCCCAGAGCACATATGTGAAGTTTTAGCTCAAAATACTCCACAGATAATTTATTATAGCATGTTAAAATTGCCACTTTGTATGTGTGTGCAAAAATGTGCCGTCTTGGGTGTGTCCTTTAAAATGCAAATGAGCTGATGAAATTCTAACACTGATCACAATGATGGTGGTTTGTTGCAATTAAAACTCAATTGTGCTTTTCTCTGCACTAAATGGCAGTGCTGTGATTGGATAGTGCAGATTAAGGGGTGGTATTATTATAATAAGAGCTCCTTATGACATCATAAGGGAAGCCAAGTTTCAATTACCTATTTTTTCATGTGCTTGTAGAGAATGGTTTACCAAAACTAAGTTACTGGGTTGATCTTTTTCACATTTTCTAGGTTAATAGAAGCACTGGGGACCCAACCATAGCACTTAAACATGAAAAAAGTCTGATTTTCATGCCATTTAATGTTTATTATGATTTGATAGCTTCCATTACTTTGCCATAATGTCTCTCCGCTGATACTAATGTCATTGAATCCCCTCATACATCCAGATACAAACAGAAAGCAGAAGAAACGCCCAGCTCCATTACATTATAGATAGCCTTTCTCTGACACCCGGTCTGAATAATTCAGTTCCTCTGTTGGGTGGGTTGAAATTCTCCAGCTAATTTCAAAGCATGATCAAGAACATTTGCCTTTATACGTGCCATGGGACATTAATATGTATGTGCTAATAAAATTAATTAAATGAACAAAATACATTTTTCCTTTAGCTCACTTGGTGGGCATTGTGTTAAAAAAGGTCATAGGTTTAATCCCAGTTATCACACATAGTAATAAAATGTATACCTTCACTGTAAAAGTATTTGCAAATGCATAAAAGTAAATTAATGTCTTTCCTCCTTTATTAAATGTTATTATTAATAATGTTTTTTTTATATTTATGACGTGATGGCAGTATGGCTCATTTTGCATCAGTTTCATCAGAGATTATATACTGATGTGTCATTCAAAGTGTGAACTTGGGTGAGGAATAAACAAAAGAGAATGTTCAGTCAGCTGGTCATAAATAAAATAAAATAAAATAAAATAAAATAAAATAAAATAAAATAAAATAAAATAAAATAAAATAAAATAAAATAAAATAAAATAAAATAAAATAAACAATTAAATTAAATTAAATTAAATTAAATTAAATTAAATTAAATTAAATTAAATTAAATTAACAAAACAAAACAAAACAAAACAAAACAAAAACAAAACAAAAAACACAACACAACACACAAAACACAAAACAAAACAAACATTTTTTAATTAAATTAAATTAAATTAAATTAAATTAAATTAAATTAAATTAAATTAAATTAAATTAAATTAAATTAAATTAAATTAAATTAAATTAAATTAAATTAAGTAAATTAAATTAAATTAAATTAAATTAAATTAAATTAAATTAAATTAAATTAAATTTTAATAAATAAAAATAAATAATAATATAAAAATAAATGTAAAATAATATAAAATACAAACTAATATTAAACAAACAAACAAACAAACAAACACAAAATAAAATAAAATAAAATAAAATAAAATAAAATAAAATAAAATAAAATAAAATAAAATAAAATAAAATAAAATAAAACAAACACAAAATAAAATAAAATAAAATAAAATTTAAATAAAAACGAATGGTAAATGGACTGCATTTATATAGCGCTTTTAACAGACCTATGGCCATCCAATGCGCTGTACATGTTGCCTCACATTCATACACCGACGGCGGTGTCAGCCATGCAAGGCGCCATCCAGCTCGTCGGGAGCAGCTGGGGTAGGCGTCTTGCTCAAGGACACCTCAACACTTGGTCCGGTGGAGCCGGGGATCGAACCACCAACCTTCCGGTTTGTAGACAACTTGAACCACTGAGCCACCACCGCCCCTTTAATAAAATAATACTTAAAGTTGACTACTTACAAAGTAGACCAATAAATTACATTAAATATTTGAAATTTAAAGTTGATAACAACAGAAATAATGGTAATATAATTATGACAATGATAATTATAATAATAATAATAAATAATAATGTTTTTGTTGTCGTTAAATAAATAATAATAATAATAATAAAGTTATTATTATTAGCAATGTAAATAAAACATATTTCTCTGACCAATCGTTACACGTCGCCTTCACGCTATTCTGACCAATAAGCGAGTAGATGGCACACATCAGCGTCCAACCACGAGCGACGGGATGCTTTAAATTACGTCACGCGAGCCGATTGATAATTCGCCGAGCGACCAATGGGACGTCCGTGTGTACTCGTTGTTTTGGCTCGGCGGCCAATCAGGGGTCGAGTTCGGGTTTGTTGTCGGTGGTGATGACATGAAAATATTTGTTGTTACTGGAAGGAGAGCGAGGCGAGAGCGTGCAGGAAGGGCCTGGCAGGGACGCTCGGTATTCAAGATCGTTTACGCGTCGCACGGGTAAAGAGCAAGACGGGAGTCGCGGAGCACCGAATAGCGGCGATGTCGGTGAATATGGACGAGCTGAGACATCAAGTGATGATTAACCAGTTTGTTTTGACTGCGGGCTGCGCGGCTGATCAGGCGAAGCAGCTGCTGCAGGCGGCGCACTGGCAGTTTGAGGTAATCATCCTTCAGCGATCAATCAAACATCCAGATTATATTAATCACGCGTCTTTATTTCAGCGTTTTAACCCCAACGTTGACTGTCTGATGTGAGCTCTGTCTCCAGATATAACGTTAGACACAAACTGCTGTTTGGATATTTAAAGAAATGTTTATTGTGGGATAAAAGCACGGATAGCGTTTGGTTTTCTTTTAAACGCCAGAAACCTATTTTATAATGTTGAGATTGATGTTGTTGATGGTCTGGGTTGTTAGCTGGTTAGTCCGTGTGAGTCTGAGGAAACAATAATTAGGCAAAGCAGCATTGTGTTTGAATTCCCACTAGCAGCAGGTTTAGAGATAAAACCTTGACACCGAATGATTGTACATTTGTTAGATTAAATATAGATTCTGATCTGACATTTACAGATGGACAGACAGATAGACAGATAGATAGAGACACGGATCGATGAATGAAGGGTTGAAGGAGAGATAAGGATAAAGGAATAGAAACGTTTCGCAAAGCAACTGCATTGTTAATTCTATGTGGAGTGTGTGTAGCTCAATTGGTAGAGATGGTGAGGCAATGGTCATGGGCTCGATCCCAGGTAACACATATATTGATGAAATATATCAGTATGTACTAAATAGATTAAATGCACTGTATGCTACTTGTGTTTTGTAGAAATGTGCCAAATACAGCAGAGAACATTATATACAGCATACAATAGTGTCAAAAATTGTTTGACACTAAAACACTTAACGCAAAGAGAAGTGTTGTATTTTCTAAAAATGATTCGTTTGTGTTTTTTTCCTAAGGAGGAAGTGTTCACCACACACGGACATGCTTTAAAAGAAAATCTTACTGTTTCCTCACGAGTGTTGCAACACATACACACACAAATACACAGAGAGAGAGAGAGACACATACATACACACAAACAGAGAGAGAGAGAGAGAAAGGGCGAGCGAGCTCTTTTGTTTATATGGTAAAATGCATCCAAATGCACACTTATCATTCATATTCCCATTCAGTGTGACGTGTACAGTAGGTTTTGTTTATTGTGCTTGTTGTTAGTAGGCATGGGCCGATTACCGGCTTCAAGGTATACCGAGGTTTTAAACAGTCAAGGTTTCAAAACCACTGAAATATTCTGTGATACCGTCTCCAAGGTATGAGCTGTGTTTATACAAAATTCATTAAATCATTAAGTCATGTGATTGATTTGATGTTTACATTTAATATACATTACAAAAATATTATATATTTTTTGAAAGCATATTATGATTTAAAGGCTTTAAATTTACCTGGCATTTAAAAAATAACACATTTTAGTGTTGCAATGGCAATACCGTAACACCGTGAAACCGTGATATTTTTGCTAAAGGTTATCATACCGCCAGAATCTTATACCGGCCCATGCCTAGTTGTTAGTAGGTTGTGTTGATTATTTTGATAAATGTTTGCATGATTGTTAGTACACGTCAGGACACATGCACATTGGTTTGCTTTTCAAACAAGTAAGACGAGTTATTATGTGTGTTTATAAAACACACACGTGTGTGTTGAATGCCAGTGAGGGGTTTGATTGTATTTATCACAACCGCGGTATGTAGGGTAAAGTTTACTCTGCTCGCTTGTCACAGAGACATAAGATGCGTTGAGAAGGAAATACTAGCATCTTATCTGATGAATAATACTATGCCTTACATAATCTATACTCTGTTTCTTTATATTATGTAAAACCACTTTGTTTTAAAGTGCACCTATTTCATTGCTAAAAAAACAACGTTATTTTGTGTATTTGGTACAATGTGCTCTCGTGGTTTATGGTTAAAAAACACATGATTGGCCAGCTAATCTGTACGTTGGCCTGAATACTTCTAATGTCAGCCGGAAATGTGACGCTCCTTACCATGTTTGAAAGATTCGCGCACAATGCGATAGTAACAGGTGTTGGGATGTAACGATTAATCGTGTGTCCCATTAAAAATGCCTGTCTGAATGCGATTCTGTGTTTCATGCACCGCTTGTGCGTGTACTACAGCATTTGGTCAGTAGGAAGTCCTTATCAATCTTAAATCATTATGAGTCGGATTCGTTTATAACGTGTATTTAAAAAAGCAACACTCGTTAAACAAAATCATTTAAAATATTCTTTATTATCATGAAAATACCTGAAACAATTTGAAGAACAGCGATATAAATATTCCTGTAGACATTTCCTGGAATAGTGTTTGTAATGCTACTTCTTCTGTGGCACAAAGGACGTTTCTGTACGAGAGCGCCCCCTGGCTTTTGGATGTGCCGGGATTTTACAGTATAGTATAGTTATCTATTAAATATTGATTTGATATTTTTATTTGCACATTTTAAACAAATGCAGACCTTCCGTGAGGAAAACACATTTACTTTTTTTGCAGTGTTTTATTAGTTTTGAGCAATAGTTATCTGAAAACAACGAACTTTGGAATGTCACTACTGGCCAATCAGAATTAAGCATTTTAGAGAGCCGTGTAATAAGCAGTGAAAAACATTTCAAACTAGGGCTGTGTATCGGCAGTAATCTTGCTATCTGTTACGTATCACAATATAATATTTTGCGCTGCGTGGCGATAGTGTAACGCTAAGGGATATATTGGAATATTTCCTATTTTAGGATATAATTTTAGGAAAGCTGTCAATAAGAACACACCACATATGCAAATCTTAAAGCCTGATTTATTTTCGCGCGTAAGCTCTACGCCATAGCTTTTCCGTAGCTCTGCATAGCCTGACGTGCACCTTGCAAATTTTTTAACAGCGCGTCAGTTCTAGTACCCGCGGACCGCAAGCGCTGTGATTGGTCTACCAGAACCCCTCCCGTTAGGTAAAAACCCCTGCGTCATAGGTATTTCCGTTTGTGACGGTGAAAACAAAGATGAGCTAAGTTGAGGAGTGATTTAACTCAAACTGCAACATTAGTCGCTGTTTATTTACTTCCATCATTGCTGGTCTTCTCAAATCATACACAACAAGTTGCTGTTTCTTCTTCGTTTGTGGGTTAACTTACCAAGCTGCTGCTTCTTTAACGGTCGCGCTGCTACTGTGGTTATACTCGTGGATTCCGCGTACGTTTTCATTTAAACTTTTGCGTCGTCATCCGTGTCGACGTGCAAACACACGCGCAGACCCCTGGTATGCAGCAGGGGTCTGTGCGTGTGTTTGCACGTCGACGCGGATGACGACGCAAAAGTTTAAATGAAAGCGTATGCAGAACCTACGCACAACTATCATGAGGCCTTAACAAAAACATTTGTGACGCACCCCTATGCTAATACTTCCTGTCTCTGTTTAAGATAAGAAGAATGCTATTTAGTTTTTGGGATGTAAACTCTGAATAAAACAACTGCCATTAATCTTGAATAGTAATTTTTTTTAAATAACGCATTTTTGAGAATCGATACAGTATTTGTAAAAATTTTAATGTTCTCGCATGTAACACTATTTTGTTATACCCCTATTTTATACACTATCATGCTGTATTGTTGGAAAGTTACACTTGGGTATTTGAATGGCCAGTTTATTACTTCACTTTTTACAAAAGTCATATTTTGAATATGACTCTAATAATGTAGGTAATGTGTTACTCATAAAGGAATTGTGTATACCTTATATTGCACTGTAAGCCACTTTGAAGCATCTGCTGAATGTATAAAAGTATGGTGAATTATTAATTATTTATACTTGATTGAACAGATTCGCTCAGTTAATCTTTAAAAGGGTTGAATTCCTCAAAAGATGAAAAACCCAGAAGCCTTGATGCTTATTTTCAAAATGTGATTAAGATTCAAAACTTTTTTTACGGCTTTTAGGCGTAAAGTGCGATTTTGACTTTGTTAGACAAATGATGGCGAGTCTGGTTTTGTCATCACTGTTGCCTCAGAAATGAAACTAAGGTTTGCCAGTGTTTTGTAACTTATTTTGTTTAGTCTTTGATTGTGAAAGTTTGCAAGTAAGTCAACCACATACACACCCATACACCCTCCCATCACACACACACTGTGGACATAGTTCTTGTGTTTACATTCTTAGATCACATTGAAAGACTGAGTTCAGCTCCAGGTTTATCTTGAATGATTCACAGCATCCAGATGGTTTCTCAGATGTACTTTCTGATGAGCGATCTGGTGTAGGAACTAATATTAGAACAAGTAGTTGATTACGCTCTCTCGCTCTTTCTTTCCTTTTTCTCTCTGGTACTAGCACAACGATTGATTGTACCAAATGCATGCCTAGGACAGGTGTCTTTTTTCTGTGGCTCTTCTATGTGACACATTGCTTTGGTGACAGATGAAGGGGTCACACAAGTCTCCTCTTAACCTTTTGATCTCATTCTGTAATAACATCTGGAGTGAAGAGCAAGTCTGGTCCAGATGATGCTTAAAGGGCTCATAATAGTTGTGCGTAGGTCCTACGGCGTAGCCTCGACGATGTGTCGGCTTTCATATATACTTCTGCATCGTCGTCCCCATTGACGTTAGAGCTGGCGAAAAAATCGCCTGCGATTCTCATGCGCGTCTCTTCAGTAAAGCCGATTCGGTGAGTAGTAGTAAATCGCCATCACCTGCTTTCAGATGGAGGGGCATTTACCACACAGAGCCATATTTCACCGAAAGCTAGGCAAAATCGCATTCATAATCATGGTGACGAGATCGCCTATGCCGAGTCGGAGTCAAGACCAAGTCTTTGAAGGGTCGAGACCAAGTCCGTTGGTTTTCAAACACAGTCGAGTCCGAGTCAAGACTGAGTCTTTGAGGAAGCAAGTCTGAGTCGAGACCGAGTCGAGACCAAGACCATAAAAACGTGTCAGTTTTCGTATTCATGATTTAATATTACCCCAGTTAATAATCAACAGTTAGGCCTACTGACTAAATTAGATTGGGAATTGTTTACAGGAGCAGTCTTAACGTCTTAATATGGACTATGCTTTTACTATCATGCATCATTTTCTGCCTATTTTCCAGAGATAAATAAACGGCTCTGATGGCAGTATCTTTGCATTGCACCATGCGATGTAATTATCAAATAATGCCCGTCAACATTGCATTTTATTGTTATTGTTGTGTTGTGTGTTTTTTTTTTTTCTATGAACATTAAAAAAATTCGTTGGTCTCGAGGTCTGAAATTACGAGTCCTTCTCCTCCCACTGTGGTCCGAGAACGAGTCTCGAGACGGACTCGAGTAATACATCACTAGAAGATCATCTCAGATGAACGCAATTTTGCCTAGCTTATTGGTGAAATAGGGTTAGTAAATTAGTAAATAAGTTTCCATACTTTACTTTAAGAGTGTCAGGTAAATAGTATATGCATTGTTTTGAATGGATTGATCAAAAAGGTACGTCACAGGCTTGCCTGCTCGGACAGAATCGCCTCAAGGTCGGTCATTTTCGAATAAGTGCGCAGTTACGAAAATTGCCGTTCACACCCCTGCGAAAAGAGGTCTCACGCACCCAACGCACATTACCACCCCCTCCACGTTGATGTCATATTTGCTGCGTGCACCAACATGCTAATGCGGACATGCCGAGTATAAACAAGGATTTACAAACGCATGACATGGGTGCTGGCTTTATTGTAACCAGACTTTCAATTATTGAGAAATGTCTACTCTAGTTTTTGGCTCATTCTGAACAGCATGCTTGGACAGGGAGGTGGACACTTGGATGAGTTAATCTAAGAAGTAGACCAGATTAGAGGGATTGTGGTCAGCAACTGTCTGTACAGAAAATACAGAAGAGATTGGTTGAAATGGATGTGGTGTCTTTCTAAAAGTCATAACTGCTGATTAGTTCACAACATACAGCAGAAAACCAAGAAAGATATAAAGATTTTCTAGTAGAAATCTAATTTCTTGCTAATAATAATAATAATAATAATAATAATAATAATAATAGTGTGTCAAAAATCAGATTTAAACTCGGTTTTAGACCAGCCAGGGGTGCGTTTCCCGAAGGCAACTATGGTCACAAGTTCTGTCGTTACCAATAGTGTTCAATGGTAACAATCACCCTAGTTAGCTAATGATGCTTTTGGGAAATTCACCCCAGACTGGGATGCGGGATGGCCGGATTGGGGTGCGGGAGGGCCGGACCGCAGATGTGGATCTGTTACTATTCTCAGTGCAGAATCCACACTACAGTGATCTTTGAGCAAATGATGTTTAGTTTGCTCTCATAGCTTCTGAATAGAGTCTCTATTTATCCCTAAAGGCTGCACTTGACCTGGTTTGTTGTAAGTGTGCATTGTGTCGATAAGAGAGCTCTTATAGGCATGTTCTGCACCCAGTTATTCCCATACGAGGAACAGCTAAAAACTGATGGGCAGCATATGCACTGAGATGTCGGAGAAACATTTTGGCCATGTCTCAAAACCTATTGAGCTTCTCTCCTAAACAGCATTTTTGGGCATCACATTTGAGTGTTTGTTTTGAGCTCCAGTTTCACATAGACGCGCCTGTTATGACTTTCAGCATAGAGCAGGGTTAGGCAATGGAGTGCCGATGTCCTGCAGATTTTAGCTCCAACCCTGATAAAACCTTGTCTACTTGTAGTTTTTAGTGGCTGCGTCCGAAACCGCATACTGTTTAGTAGGTACTGAATAAGATTAAGTACTTACTGACTGTTAAAACAGTAGGTACTGTATAGTATGAATCTCTAGTAGTATGAATGCGATTCGGACCTACTACATTCGCAATGTTGATACATCATGTGACGTACGTCGGCACCAGGTAATGTCATACCAGTGCGAAAACGGCCACATCGCTGCTGTTGTCTTTCTTCTTCGTTGCATAACTCCGCCCCTGGGGCATCATGGGATAGTGAAGTGTCCACCGTATGCACGCTTCGAAATCTAACCGGAAGCAGTAGGTCATACTCGCATACTGTTTTTGGAATACTACGTATTCGGACATACTACTCGCCTCACCTACTGCTTTTCGCCTACTATATAGTATAGAAGTAGGCGGTTTCGGACGCAGCAAGTGACTCTTTAGACCTTGATTAGTTGTTCAGGTGTGCTTGATTAAAGCTGGAGCTAAACTCTGCAGGACATTGGCGCCCCAGGACTCCGACGTTGCCTACCCCTGGCATAGAGTCTGGCCTGCATTGCCCACCTGGATGGAAATATGTTGTTTGACCAACACTTGTGAAAACAAATATGCACACAGGTGTAACTAAAACATCTTAAATCAAACTTTGGGCAACAGAAACACTGCATCTATTTTTGTGACCTATATAGTTTATCTATCCATTCAGACTTATTGTTAGCGCAGATGCCAGGTTTGTGAGCTCAGGAATACAATAGCACTTAGTGCCAACGTTAACACAATACAGATGGATTGTACAAGCGAGTGTTGTTTGGAGGCATAACCATATGTGCGCAGTAGGAAATGAGCAATAGCGGAGAACATGAATGAGAACAATCTCTGTACACATGATGGTGTTTGGGGGAGGGAGGGAGAAGATTTGATGACAAAGAGCTCTGTGGTTTAGTAGCGCAGGAAACAATGGCGGATTGGCGAGTTGGTCTTGATATGTGTGTCACGTCAAGCCCTGTGCATTCCTGCGCTAACCGTGACTGTTGTTAAACAGAAAGGGAGATGGTGAGATATAACGACAGGGGGAGGGGCCCGGATGGGGGACGGGAAGATGGGAAGTGTTACCAGAAGAGAGAAGACCAGACATTCCTGTATTGAGCAATATTTTGAAACTGTTGTTGACTTTGGCGTGTGAGTCATTGTGGAGTATTCAGCTGAAATAATGCCATTGACTAATTCAAAGTGATGCTCTGGGACTCAAATATTTTATAGATGATTACATGGCTAGTTTTAAAGGAAACATTTCATAAGACTTTTCTAAGATGTAAAATAAATCTTTGGTGTCCCCAGAGTACATATGTGAAGTTTTAGCTCAAAATAACATAGATAATAATGTATTATAGCATGTTAATGCCACTTTGTAGGTGTGAGCAAAACTGTGCCGTTTGGGTGTGTCCTTTAAAATGCAAATGAGCTGATCTCTGCACTAAATGGCAGTGCTGTGGTTGGATTGTTCAGATTAAGGGACGATATTATCCTCTTCTGACATCACAAGGGGAGCCAAATTTCAATGACCTGTTTTTTCACATGCTTGCAGAAAATGGTTTACCAAAACTAAGTTACTGGGTTGATCTTTTTCGCATTTTTCTAGGTTGAGCACTGGGGACCCAATTATAGCACTTAAACACATAAAAAGTCAGACTTTCGTGATATGTCCTCTTTAAAGTCTGTAATTACCTGAACGTTTCCAATCTGCTATTGATCGGTCAAGCAGATAGTCCCGCATCGCACTCACTCCATTGGTGGAGGCAATATTGCAGAAATTATTTTAAATCTGTAAATACTTAACAAACTCAAATATAGTATGTTCTACATACTGTAGTATGAATTTGTGTAGTATGCATGATATCCGGACGTAGTACATTCGCCATGTTGGCATTAGGGTTGTTCCGATACCAGTATCGGAATGCCGGCAGATACTAGAAAAAAGTCTGGCATTGGAGTCAGCGAGTACTGGTACCCATGTATCGATCCGATACCATTTTCTTAAATAACCTAGTTATGCCGCTATAGCTAACGCTAAAGCTAACGCTGCGAAGCGAAACTCATCTCTTCTTCGCACCCGGTTGGCCTACTACTTTCGGTTGGATACTCAATTGTTGGGTGACCATACGTGTCATTCTTCCCGAACACGTCCTGGCCAGGATTCCGGGGTGCATTTTCTGGAAGTCTAATTTGTCGACCACATACATCATCGAGGTTTATTATTCCAAGTTCTATTTCAGAAAAGCAACTGTTACATTTAAAGGTAAGAATGAAACTACAATTGTATGTCTTATGTTTTTAACTGAAATGTAAGAACCTTGATGACGTATGCGTTCGACAAATACCACTACCAGGAAAAGACGCACCCAAAATCCTGGCCAGGACGCGTCTGGGAAGAATGGCACACCTGGTCACCCTACACCAGGGGTGTCCAAAGGATTAGACACCCCTGCCCTACACTTTAGTATCCAGCCGAAAGAAGTAGGCCATCCGGGTACTTTTCGCCTACTCTTTTATGAGTACTGTAAATTCGGACATACTTCTTTTTCGCACATACCATATAGTAGGTTTCGGATGCAGCCTGTGTTTATTGTGAATGCTTATACAGACGGCAAGGTTTTTAATACCAACGCCATACAAGTGGTGTACTTGTTGTTGACTCAAATACAAATACTGTTTGGTGTCACTGAAAGTTACCCTTAAAGGTGACTAGTGTAGTAATTCTCAGAAGTCTGTGGAGATTGTGTGTGGCTGCTTGGAAACCCTTTTTTTAGATCACTGAGTTTGTGGACCGACTGACCTACGGGCAGTCACAGGAAGGGGAGCAGGCGAACAATTGTTTTACTGAGCACAGTTTACAAACCAAAGTTCCTGTCCTCATTCATGTTTTAACACGGTTTTATTCCTCTCTCTCTTTCTGCAGACGGCTCTGAGCTCTTTTTTCCAGGAGGCCAACATCCCCAGTCATCACCAGATGGTAAGTGCATTCAGTTCAGATAGAGAAGAAATAAAAAACAGCGGCGTGCTGGACATCCTGTCATTGTCATGAGACGAGCAATTCTCAGTACTGCATCTCAGAGAACGAGGAGATTTCCTGAACACTGCAGATATTATTAATGAGGACATATTTAAAAGATTTGTGGCGTTTTATTTTTTCCAGGAAGGTTTCTTTGAGCGAGCTGTAATTGTTTTCTTGACCGTTTCTCAGCTTCTCTCTGACCACAGTATGCTTGTGTTACTGTACCTTTAAGACCACCTCTCTCACGATTGGCTGACCTTCATGGATTGGCATGCACAGCGTCATTTGTTAAGTTGGACTACATTTGCATTTATTCATTTAGCAGACACGTTTCATGTTTGAGGTGTCTCATTTCTTAAAATATCCCAGTTCCATTGATTTGTCTCAAGATACACACCAGTAACGTCTTTTTATAAGGCACATTTAAAAAAAAAATACTTATTTACTTATATACTTGTTAATAAAATAAATAAAGTCTTAATTTATCTAAGACCAAGTCTTGACTTTAGCTCAGCCTTGTCTGTGAAACCGGGCCATAATCCTTACAAATAAGAGAACATTTAAAGGTGCAGTGTGTAGATTTAAGCATCATCTAGAGGTGAGGTTGCGTATTGCACCCCTCCCTTTCGGAGCACGTAGAGAAGCTATGGGCCCTGTCCCAAATGGCACACTCTGGACTTGTGGTCCTCCTCAGAGTCCACACTTTGATGACATCATAGAGTGCAGACTTTAGGGAACCTTGATGCGAGTCCACGTGGGTGGGAGTCGTGTTTTGGGACGAAAACAGAAATAGGAAGAGAAATTGCCCGTCAGTGTGAACTCCTCCCTTCCGTCCTCTGATTGCTCTTTCGCAAAGATTTCTGGGTTGGTAAAGTGCGCAAAGCCGGCTTTGCCGGAGACCACATCATGGGGGGCGCTGTTGAGCACACTTCAAAGCGTAAAAATGACAGATGGGACACCCTACGGACTCGTGGACTAAGCGAGCATGTGTAATTTAAGGCCACGAGACCAAAAGTCCACATGAAGTGCGCCATTTGGGACAGAGTCATGGTTGCCGTCACTAAACGAGACAGCTTGGTGAAAGATGCTTTCTGTAGAGCAGTTTGTCCGTTTAGGGCTACTGTAGAAAAGTGATGGCGCAAAATGGCGGCTTCAGTATAAGGGGCCCTGCGGTGTATGTTGATGAACGGCTCATTCTAAAGGGGATCGCACTCCGGCCGCGCAGCACAGCGCCGCATCGCGTCGTGCCTAGGAGAACTCGGAGGTATTGTAAACCGGAAGTGAACATTAAATAGCGCAAGCTTCGTCAGATAGCGTCTACTTCAAAGTGTAAAATATACGTTAGCAGCCAATGTTAATCATTAATGATGTGGGACACATATGATGTCATTTAATGTTAAACTATGTGAGTGGCGCTTTGTGGCACGACAGGGATTTGAACAACTTCCTGAGTCACAGCTGGGCAGCGCGGACAGGTGCCACCTGTCGGCGCCGGTGTGCGTACACTCATAGAAAACAATGTGTTACATTTTTTTAGAACGGCGCTGCGCGGTCGTTCTGCGATTCCCTTAAGGTAATAAAAACAATACAGTTCATTATGTAAGGTTTTTATACGCCACTGAAGACTTGAAATGATCAAAAGATCCTTCTAAAATTTACACACTGCACCTTTAACATTTTGTCAACTAAAGCCTGGTGTATAGTGTGTATAGTACTTGAATGTACAACGTGCATGGTCTATTTGACTCGTACGTGTACACAGATGTTCGACGCGTCCATCTTCTGGGCTACTACATATTCCTGTACGTGCATGTGCTACATCAGTGATTCCCAACCGGGGGTACGCGTACCCCAGGGGGTACGTGAAGAGTTTCCAGGGGGTACGCGAAAAGATTTATATTTTGCTTTCATCTTATTTACTTTTAATAAAAATGTCTTTTGTTTGTCCAGTCATTTACCTAAGATTGATTTTTGTGAGGAAAGCATTGTAAAAAGGACAACTTTGTAATTTTAATCTTATCATTAACATAATTAGCCGTCAAGAGTAAATGCGCTGCATGATCCAAAACGCAATAGCGATGTCCAACTCAAGAACGATCTCACTATTATTAATGAACCTGAATAGTTTCTAAAGACACACATTTTATTAACTATTAATAATCTTCAAATAATGTTATAATATTCATTCCCGCTGCCATTGCATTTTCAAATGATGCAAAAAAAACATATTTTGGCCCGTATGTATTTTTTTGTATTTATAGAGAATGTTTTAACACATTTTGTTTCTCTTTATATTTGAACAGAATAATTTAACTTATTTGCACACTTTAATTATCAGTAACTTAAATTGAGATCTTAGTAAATTTAGGGCATTTACTAAAAAGGACGTGAGAGCTCAATTCCAAATAAGCGCCGGAGTGGAAAATTTGCGTGTGATTTACTACAAAGGCGCAAATAAAATACACAGGCACAAAAATAACATAAGCACATTTCTATAATGACCATTGCAATCTACTAAGAGCAGCGCAAATTAGTACAGGGTCGCAAATAAGAGACCTCGGCAGGACATCCCAATGAAAATGCGGACTGCAGAGTGTGTAATTCCACTTAAGTAGAACCGGAGGACGAAAGATGATTTGACTTCTCCTCGTGACTTCTCCTCTTTTCTCCAGCAAATTAAACATAGCATGGCTTGGCAAACTATATAGTTTTTTTAAAGAATGTTCCTCTGGCAAAATGTAATACTCTCCTCGCATTAATGTTGCTTCTAAAAGGAAAACTTCCACAAATGCAAATGCAATAATGTCCCAAAAATAACACCTTTTCAGAGCTAAATATCTACTGCATGTCTTTAGTAAGTTCAGTCATTATTTAACGCCAAAATTATGGTTTGCGCAAGCTGTCAGTAAATCTGGCCCTTAAAGGGGTCATATGATGAAATTTTTTAATTTGTAAACTAAGTCTTTGGCGTTCCCAGAGTACATATGTGAAGTTTTATCTCAAAACACCCTACAGATAATTAAGTATAGCATTTCAAAATTGCCATTTTGTAGGCCTTAGCAAAATGTGCCATTTTTGGGTGTGTCTTTTAAAATGCAAATGAGCTGATAAAATGCAAACACTGATCACAATGATAGTGGTTTGTTGAAATAAACATGCCTCATCAGTCAGTGCATTTTACTTTAACGTTAAAATTAATTAATTAATTAATTAATATTACTAATTATTTGTCTTTAAAACACAACTTTGGTTTAGTTTCGATGAAGGGGTACTTGAGCCTTACTGATAGGGCTGTGGGGGTACTTAGGGCTCAGAAGGTTGGGAACCACTGTGCTACATAAACGTACAAAGTACGCATGGTTACAAAAGTCCTGTGGTGCACTGTAAGACTGTATACTATTCATACAATTCTGATGACGAATTTTGCATCCCGCACTGTATGCGGACACTTTGTATGTATATAAACTAAACTATAGTTCTAACTTAGGATTTATAATAATAAATGACATGTAATATGTTTGCAGTCCATACACGTCATTTTTGCAGTATGATTTCCAACAAAGACAGCGTAGGATGGAAAAGAGAGCTTTCTTTCTTGTCTTCCATGATGGCTCCAAAACTTATAGTGAACTGCCTACATATGCTGCATATTAAGTTGCTACTACTTTTTTTTTTAAAACCTTAATCGTATCCATTTAGTCGCTGGTACATATCAGTTGCTTTAATACATAGCTTACTATGTAGGCAGCTAACTAGTTTTTGGTACGGAGCCAATGTGTCCCATTAACAATCATGAGAAACGGTGTGAATGTTTTATAGTCTGAAAACAGTCCAGCTGTGAGTCCCATTCACGTCTCCACATCTTGTCTGAGACGTTTATAGCTTGAATTGAAGTCAAAAAGCCTCAGAAGTATGAGCAAATCACAGCCTCCCTTCCTACGACTCGATCGATCACCACCTCGTTGGATGGTTTAAACAGCCAGCCATGTTCGGCATCGTGTCCTATTGAAAAACCAGACATGCGACTGCTGTTCTTCAGTCTGAGGGTTATGCAATCTATTTTCTCTCTCAGAATCAGTCCCTGTGGATGTGTCACGGTTTGCAGTAATATTGTGATTTTAAAGCCAGCGTTGAGCTCCACCCCTGACGTTCTGCGTGTCTGAATGTGTTCGTATTGTGCCGTTTCTTTCTCGGTTTTCCACGAGAGAGGGTTTGTGGTTTAGGGAGGGAGTGTGTTTCAGATAGGCTGAGGCAGGAAGTGTGTTTGTTTTTGTTTTGAGTGCAGCCATTACATCATCCAGCAGGATACCATATATGGACAAAGAGGCGGAGCAAAGACTAGATGCATTTGTGTGTGGGGTTTATTTTGTTCGTGCGACATAAATCATGGTGTGTAGATGTGTACACTGCATATTAGAGACACATATGAGTCATTTCCTTTTTCTAAGATTATACAATTATAAACAATTATGTTTCGTCCTCATGCTGACTATAGAAATAATAAATCATAACTTTTATTATAAGTATGTTAAAACCTACTATTTCTATATATTAATAATAAATATGGAAGAAAAATGAAGAGAGGGTCATAAGCTTAACCAGCTAAACCAAATCAATGACATAAATTCATACATCCAACCGTGGTTAATGTGTATACTCTGTGTTATTATAAAGTTATGGTATAATTAACTTATAATTTATAATGAAACATTTAACAGAGGTGCACATGCTTAATAAAAGAGTTGTGTATTGTTTTAAGGAAGTGCTTGTATCTCTCAGAATGGATCATGATTGGGTTGTTTTGGTTTTGATGAGGGCAGAATGCAGGTAACCAGAGCAGCCAAAGTGCTAAAGGCACAAAGTCACGAGTCTAAACCTGCAGACATCAGAGGAACCTGATAAACTGGGTGATACGCCCTCCCTTCAGCTACACCGGGGTTTGTTATTGTTTGATATTCTGCCTCCCGTCGCTCCTCCTGAGGCAGTGCAGGGCGCTGTGGTTGTCTGTAGGTCATGTTTATACTGGGACCTTTAAAAGTGAGTCTAAAACACTCACCTCTGCCCACCTGCGCAGTTCAGAAGTCTGGGGCAAGGTGGACTATTATTCAACAGACTCAAGGGAGTTACATTTCTAAAAAATATTGTTTGGGTCAAAATTATATATTTTTATTTATTTATCGATAAGTATCAGTGTCAAGGGGGGGCTTGGGGGGGCTTAGCCCGCCCTGCGACGGTCTCAATAATCCAATGTCCATAAGAAGTAAAGTGCGTAGGAAAATCAGAGAGAAAATAAAGTGTGGGACTTAATTGATTTAAATTAAAGATGCCAATGTGATTGTTAAATGCCCACTGACACTGTGTGCCCCCCTGCAGGAAGCATAGCTCTCCTGTTCAAACGTCGCCTTTGTGATAACTAATCTTATATTTGAAAACTGCAATACTAATTACACACACACACACACACACACACATTCTCTAATATGCTGTTTCACTCCATATAACTCAATGTACAAGCCAGAAATTAAAGGGGTATTTCATGCATTCTGACTTATTAACACAGTTATAGAGTTGTTTCCTCATGCTAAACGTAGGCAAAGTGTCAAAAAAGCAGTTGGGCGTGTTACACAGAGAATTTCTGTGCCGAATGCACTTCGCCAGGGTTCGTACAAGTTTAGGAAAGTTTTTTTTCGATTACAGGTCCAGCTGACCTGTTTCAGGGGTTTCTATACGTATCACTTATTTATATGGGCACTTCCCCCGGAAAACCCCGCCCACCCGTCAATCAGCAGGAGACGCTAGAACTTGCAAACATCACAACACGCGACAGCTTTGTTTAATTTCAAAAGTCAACAATGGCACAGAAGAAGAAGTGTGTTTTTGGATGTAAGGAGAAGAAAGCCAGCCTTATGAAAACAATGGATATAGTTTATTATCCGGGGTAGCAGCAGAGTTTTGCGTATGTGTTTAATTCGCTGGATTTCATTGAAAAGTCCCAACCGGGTCATGAGTTGCATGCTGTAAATAAGACTTCTGTGTTATGTTGGAAATAGGCACGTGCATATTATATAAATGACATGAACATGTAGTGAATCATAAGTTATAAGTGTTGTATAGTGTTGCATGACTCGTACTCGCTCCCCCCACGGTAGAAACTCCTCCTCCTTCATTTTTTTTTTCGTTATCGGAAAGAAAGTTAATCTTTCTTTTATAAATCTGATTAAACTAAAGACTCTTCGGAGATATAAAGGATGTAATACTACTCTATAGGTACTCCAGATTAACATCAGTAATGCAGACACAGCATGTGTTACGTGAGCTTTAAGCCACATGGTGATCAACAGTAAAAATGACAAATTTGACCTCTTTGCAAAAGCAAAAAACCCCAATAATCAATAATGCATGATTATATGGTGTTGTGGCTTTGCAATCAAAACATTTTGTTACAATGGAAGTCAATGGGGCAAAAATGGCATGAACAATAAACGAGTGAGAAAAATATAAATCTGATGCTGCACAAAACTAAATTGCAATGTTTTTAATAATCTTTGACATGACTGTAAAAAGGTGTTTTTTCCACCAAATCAGTGACATCACTTATGAACTTGGCAATTAAAGAGTTAAAATCATGAATTTTTTGGTAGTTTTGATCAGTTCTGAGGATGGTTAAAGGAATAATCTACCCTTTTGCCATATTAAACTATGTTATTACCTCAACTTAGAAGAATTAATACATACCTATCTTTTTTCAATGCGGGCACTGTACAGCACGTCGTGAATGTGTTAGCATTTAGCCTAGCCCCATTCATTCCTATGGTACCAAACAGGAAAGCCACCAAACACTTCCGTGTTTTCCCTATTTAAAGACTGTTACATGAGGAGTTATACCAGTAAGTATGGTGCCACAAAATAAAACTTTTTTTGTACCATAGGAATGAATGGGTCTAGGCTAAATGCTAACACATTCACAACGCGCTGTACAGTGCACGCATTGAAAAAAGATAGATATGTATTAATTCATCTAGGTTGAGGTAATAACATAGTTTAATATGGCAAAAGGGTAGACTATTCCTTTAACAGATTTATGCAAAAAATGTGGAAAAAAGAAAGGGTAGTTAATCTGCCCACTTTTTATTGTTGAGTTTTCGAAAAAATTCAAAGCATTTCCCTAAAATATGTGTCAATATACGATTTGTCACCAAATATGCTGAAACAAGGAGAAAGTTGTGGCCATATTAAGACTCAAAAAACCCCATAGTTGATGAAAACATCCCCAAAAACACCGCCCTACAAAACAAAAAGGCAGTAACTGCATTTTTGTTCAAAAATGAGTTAATTATCATTTTCATGAAATTTAAGACATCCTTTGTTATGTGACAAAACATTTTATCTCAAATGTGTGTTGTTTGGAGAAAAATGGTAGTCGTTTGCACAGGCTAGATAGGATAGGATAAAAACATTTTTGCACATAGTTACTGCCTTTTTGCTTTGTAGGGCAGAACACACAAGGGTTAATTTTAGGACTGGGCAAAAAAATAGATTTTTCGATTAATCGTTTTTTAAAACGTGGTTGATTCAGAATCGATTCTCAAAGAGCAGAATCGATTTTTTTCCCCCCATATTTTTCTGCAAACATTGAACATAATATTTAATGTTAATCAAATTATTAGTCTTCTTCACTAGTTGTCACCCTCTTTTTTGCCTTGCACGATGTTACCAAGGAGCCTGTCATTCTTTCATTTAGTGCTTAAAATGGGGGTTTTAAGTGCTTCATCAACGTTGATGCCACCCTCACATAAAAAGTAAGAGGTATGGAAGCATTTTAGATTTCGCAAGCAAGACGACAAATTTAGTGTTGTGGCTTTTAATTTTATTTTATTAATTACCCACTTTTAAACTGCTGTTTACTGTTCTTTTTTATTAATATAGTATTTGTATTAAATCTATATTCTTTGAGTTGAATCGAGAATCGAGTATAAAAACCGACCCGAGAATCGGAATCGAAAATTGATATTGAGAATCAAAATCGAATCAATTTGATAGCTTGTGAATCGAAATTGAATCGATCTGAAACATCTGAATCGATACCCAGCCCTAGTTAATTTGACAAACCTCAACTTATTAATTATTTGTTCATGTAGTACAAAAGGTTGTGGGTTCGATCCCAGGGAACACTGATCAAACTGATTAAATGTATGCCTTGCAATGTTCAGTAAATCGCTTTGGATAAAAGCGGCTACCAAATGCATAAATGCAATAAAGAAAAGATTGTGTGATTGTGATTCACCCGTGCTTAATAAACGCAAACATATTGACATGGCTCTGTTGAAGTGTGTGATGTGTTTACTGAACGGTGTGTGTGTGTGTAAACACTGAGGATTGTTTTACCATTAACCTTTTCTGTGTTTATATTCATACTGACGCTGATGTCAGATCGGCCCATTTAACAGACGGCTGCGTCTCCAGCCAAATAAAACCATAAACTCCTCCGCTTCCTTCTTCTATAACAGTCACACGATCTGTGTGTGTGTGTGTGTGTGTGTGTGTGTGTGTGTGTGTGTGTGTGTTTTGGTTATTAAAGGAAAAGTTATCAGGACCTGAAATGGCTGTCAGCTATGTGTCCTACTTTCCTGTTCCATCTGTTATAAAAGAAACACGACTCTGTTTCAAGGAATCATGGGATGGATACGGCACTCGATGACTTTTGCATGAACTTCAGCCTTTGTTTACTGACTGCGATCTTTAACAAAGTGAAAGTTTATCTAATAAAAGTCTAGTTGTATTTGATTTTTAGGAAGTTAGGCAGGTGTTTAAATCACAGTTCCTCTTACCCCTTCATTCATCACAAACATATATTTAACATATTGTCTTGATAAATAAATCTGGAAGATGAAATGACAATAAGAGCTGATATGGTTTGTTTTTGGGTTTAGATGTGTACTCCACGCAACACACCAGCCACTCCACCGAACTTCCCCGACGCAATCACCATGTTCTCCAAGCTGCGGACGTCTGAATGTTCGGGCACCGGTGGATCCTCCGGCCAGGTGTCCATGGCGTGCTCTCCACCCCCACACTCCTCGGCACAGGGATTCGGCTCTTTCTGGGCCTCGTCGCCCCCCAGTCACCAGCCGGTTTGGCTGCCTCCGTCCTCTCCCACGGGTCACCACGCGCTTCATCATCATCACCATCACATGCACCAGCCACCCACGTGGCCGCCCGTCTCCCAGCCCACCAACGCCCAGCAGACCCCCGTCTTTTCAGCCCTGCATGGCCAGAGATGAGACTCGACGGTGGGAAGGCCGGAGGGATGAATAAGGGTGTTGTGGAAAGGACATGGTACTCTTTGGTTCTGTTTTCTAAACGAACGATTGCAAGATCTTTTGTTCTTTATATCTATTGTCGATCTCAATTCTGTTCAAACCTGGGAAGAACCACTATAAAAACAAATTATGGAAGTTAAAGAGTACCCAAAAAAATGGGAATTTTCTTTGTTTCCTTTTATCGGTGGAAGGAAGTCAGCCACGGACGACGGTATGAGTTTGCATGCGGATGGAGATTTCTCATCATCTTGTTTTTTGGCGCTGTACTCGGACTTTTTCTCCTCTGTAGCGTTGTGTCGGCAACAAGCACTCGCAATAAAACCGCCGACTGACAAGTCACATATCATGACGATCATGCTGTTTTTTTATCCCAGAACCAGGAGAAATTAGTGTTTGAATTCTGAACAATGAGGCCACTTTATGACAACACATCACATCATATATTTAGTGTATGGACACTGAGACACTAAGTTAAGTTTGTATCAAAAAAAGTTTCATTTTTGGTCTATGAATTGAAAAAAAATATATATATATATAAATGTTGCAATATTTCTGGGAAGAATTTATTCCGATGAGTCCAGGTATCACAACACTGTCCATTATGTTTGATTATACAGTAATTAATTTAAATATGCAAAATTATTTCCTTTTGATTAAAAATTTTGAACTTTTAGTGTGGTTTCTGTTTAAACTCTGAAATAGCAAATTGTCAATCATTTTATAAGGTTTTCCAGTTAAAATATTTAAACAAATCATATTTAAATATTTAATGAAAAGAAAAATACTCGCAAAATTGAGAATATATAACCTAATGGTGTGGTTTTCCAGACTAGGTTTAGATTTAAGCCAGGACTAGGCCTACGTTATATTAGGATATTTAAGCAGTTTTTACCAACGTACCTTATGAATAAACATTACTGGTTTGTATTTAAGAGACAAAACAATGCCACTGATATATTTTTTTTTTAATCCCTTAAAGGGATAGTTCACCTAAAAAAGAATATTTCATCATCATTTACTCACTCTTGGGTTGTTACAAACCTGTATACATTTCTTTGTTCTGATGAACACAGGGAAAGATGTTTTGGGAAATGTTGGTAACCAAACCTTTCGTGAGCCCCATTTACTTTCATAGTAGGATAAAATAATAATATGGAAGTAAATGGTGCTCACGACTGGTTTGGTTTCAAACATTTCTCAAAATAGGTTCATTCGTGTTCATCAGAACAAAGACATTTTTACAGGTTTGTTGAGTAAATGATGACAGAATTGTCATTTTGGGTGAACTATCCCTTTAAATGGCGCTGTCCCATGAGCGGGACACCTGAGTTTACTTTGATATTTTTCATGTAAATTTTAATCGTTCACGAAAAACTATATATTCTTGGAAAGGTCTATGAATGCAGTTTTTTTTTAAACATTTTAGGAGTAATATTAATGCAGTGGCAGTAATTTATTAATTTGTGACAAGAGTATGCAGCAAACCATTGACACCTAGTGGCCGTTGTTGGTAAAACCACTAAAACCACACACCTCATTTTTTGGGATAATTTGATGTATAAAATATATACTTGATTGCATTCTTTTATTTATTAATTTATTTATTTATTTTTATTAAATTTTTTCACCTTCAGACATTTCTGTGAAAAACTTTAAAGTCAAGACCAAGATCTAGGGCAGAAAATGTGCTCTATTAATTTGAAGGTGTACATCACCCCCCCCCCCCCCCACACACACACACACACACACACACACACAATCATAATGGGCTGCAGCAGTTAAGGGATATGTCAATGCAAGCTGTTTTTTATTCAAGACATCTCAAATGTGCATTTTATTCTGGGACTGGACTTAAGCCCTGTCTGGGAAACCACGCCATTAAGTTGACTTTTCTTACTCCAATAGCAAATCCTTTTTTCTTCTAGGCATATGTTACACTAACTTTTGTCAGATATGCTTAAAAAATTCTGAATATATTTGCCATTTTATATTGTTTCAATATTTTACTGGAGATGGGACAAACTTACAACTAGTTTTTTACTATACTAGTACACTCGTGTAGGTTCTTATGCTTGATGGTTGAGTCCACATGAGAGAGTCTGCAGAGTAAAGTTCAGTTTCGGCTACCTCTCCTTCAGCCGTGGCCTGATAAAACCTCTGAGCGGCTCAATGAGCTCCCTGTGTGAGCCGAGGCTTCAAATACCTCATGGTCGCTGCTGAACGTCTGAAACTGATCAGGCTTGGCTCAGACATCTCGTGGAAGAGGACCGATCCGATGTCACGTATTGGCATTGGTTTCTTAATGATTACAGGGATGGGGAAAGCTGACCCTATCTGATTGGCTGTCATATGCGAAAATGATTTTGATGTGATGTTTACTTAAAGACGATCACCATTGCCATCATGCAGTATAACGTCAGTCAAGATGTTAATCAGGGGTTGATGCCAAAATGTATTTGCATTGAGTTTTTTTATGATGTTTTAAAGAAACACTACAGAGTTTTTTTACCTTAAAATAACGTTTCCAAAAAAGTTTCAGTCGTTTATCCACTTGAAACAGTGTGAACGGCACTTTCACATTTGCTTTGCAGCCCTCTATTGGCCAAAACCGCTCTAAAGAAGTTTCCAACTGTCGGGTCGCGGTCCTGTAGTTCAAGTGAAAACTACAAAAACTTGCTATACGGCAGACCTACAATCCAATCAGAGCCAGCTTTGCTGCAGTAGGCTAAATTATTTACGACAGTGGTAATGGACAATTCCGCTTCCAACCTGTAGGGGGAGCAAAGAGCAAAAACTCTTTAGTATTGCTTTAATTCTTGCGTAAATTGTCCACTGGAATTCAATGCAACAGTTTTTGTACTACATTCAGTGTTTTACTGTGTTTAAAAAGACTAAGGGGCGGTTTCCCAGACAGGGATTAGCTTAAGCCAGGACCAGGCCTTAATTTAATTGGGTAATTTAACTAGTTTTAACAAACATGCCTTACTAAAAACATTACTGTGTGCATTTTGAGGCAAAATAAAAGGCACTGATGTATGTTAAGATATGCCAGTGCAAGTTGTTTTCAGTTTGGACAGCTCTTACATTTATTTTAATCTAGGACTAGTCTAATCTCTGTCCGGGAAACTGTCCCTATATGTTGAAGAAACCAGTCAAAAAAATATGGGGCCTCATTTATAAAGGATGCGTACGCACAGATTTGATCGTAAAGTGTGCATACGCAAAAATCCACTGTCTTTTTTTTAATAAAATTAATATCGTCTTTGATGTGGGGTAGTGCTTAGCGCCACATCAGGATCTGAACAGACGCACGCACTTTTGCTTGTCCGATTTCTGCAGGTTTTTGGATATATAATTCTCGTAAAGAATTTAAACATTGGCAGGTATTTTATTTTATTTGTCAATGACATTTATTGGGCATCGTTAAAATGCGGAGATTTGATACTATTTAGCTGCACACGTTTTCTGTGCGCACGTTCGTTTTATGAATCACACGTACGCACTTTTGAGAAATGATCGTGGGCCGGTTTCTACGCAGCATTTTCTAAATGAGGCCCAAGATCTGGACGAATTATGTGCGTAATGAATTAAAGGTCCAGTGTGTAGATTTTTTGTGTCATCTAGTGGTGAGACTGTTAGTTGCAACCAGCGGCTCAGTCCACAACTCACCCCTTCTTTTCGAAACACATAGAAAAGCTACAGTAGCTGCCACAGAAAAAAACATGTCGTCTTCTGAAACAACGTAGGGACGAAACGCGCTCTTTAGAGCAGTTTGTCCATTTAGGGCTACTGTAGAAACATGACGGCAACTTCCATGTAAGGGAACCCAACGTTATCTCAAAAGAATTCGTACATATTTTACAAATTGGCTAATTTGTATCAATTCATACAACCACATAAGTTTTGGTACGATTTGCCTTGACCCCCGTGACGATGGGGTTAGGGGTTCTGTTGTTGTTTTTTCATGAAAATCGTACGATTTTGCACGATTAACTTCGTATGAATTGATACGAATTAGCCAACTCGTAAAATATGTACGATTTCTCGTGAGACAAGGTTGGGGGACCCGTACTGTATGTAGATAAAAACGTGTCATTCTAAGTTAATAAAAACAATACAGTTCATAACGTAAAGTCTTTATACACCACTGATAATATAGTTATGTATCTCATATTGCATTTCTGTCAAGAGATCCTTCTAAAAGTTACACACTGCACCTTTAATATGTAAATCATCTGTAAAACCATTTTGCGTAAATTTATGACACTTTTTTAGAAACAGAAGCTGAACAAATTTATTGTCACAATGAATTCCTTGTATTTCTGTTTAATTGGACAATTAATTTACACGCATTTGTTCTGCTTAGTAGTTTTTGAGGATTTCAAATTAAAAATGGCATCATCTCTGACCAAGGTCCATTAAGAATGTCATTATCATTTAATCCTTTACATGGCAACCCAACAAATCAGCTTTTTGGCCCTGGAAAGCTCGGAAGTGTTTGGAAAACTTCAATACATTGATATTGCAGATGGTTGTTTTATATTCACATCTGGTGTATAAAGAAACTCGGCCCGTTGTTCATTTAGGAAGTCATTTTCCACCATAAGGATTTAGGTGTCACACATCTCAATGTCTTGGCTTGAGACTTGAATGGCGTCCATTTTATTCAGCTGTAAGAATAGTAGATCCTGGGCTGAAATCCCATGGCAATGGGGCGAATACTCTCAAATGTCTCAAGCGCCGACAGGCAGATTAGTGTACGCAACCTTTTCGATGTCCTCTGTTTTATTGCTCGGAGGATGTGTTTGTTTAGACGGGTCTGTGATGAACAACACACAGTCGACTATTTCCATCATCGGAAAACCTTTTATATCAGTTTCTCTCCTGTGCTTTCTGTTCTTTTTTCTTGTTGAGATTTGTATTTATATATGTATGATCTAAAACCATTTTGGAGGTCATTGTGTTTTTATTATGGTCAAAATAAACGATTTAATGACTCCTGGGGTTTCGTTATTGACTAAGGTGTGACGACTACGAGATGTCACTCAAACTCCTGAATGACTTTTCCCGCAACAGCGACCCGTTTCCTACAATAATAACAGTGATTTTGTAACCGTCTCGGTATTTTAACACACTCAAGCTGCTGTCTCAACAAGACGATGCCTGAAACTAGGACACCCTTGCAATGTTTAATGCACAAGCCCAAGTTAATTATGATGTAAGACAAACAAAAGCTCACTGCACTGATCTCATTAAAGGGCCCAGCCCAAAAATTACATTTCAGTCATGATGTGCATGGCTATGGGATTATCGGGCTTAAATTTCAGTCAGGTCCTTGTATTATGTATTTGTATGGATTTAGGTGAACGTCTTAAACATTACATTGTTGTCTAAGGCTGCTACATTTATACACTATCAGAAAAAATGATCAAAATATGTACCCGAGCTGATGTCACCCTTTCAAAACGTACAGCTTTGCACTTGAAAAGTTCATATTATTATATTTTGGTACCAAATGTATACATATCTGGGTGATTCTCACGAAATCCAGACTTAGAAGGTGTCCAGCATTAGATTTTTTTAAAAAGCCCTTGAAGACAATTTTTTGTTGTTGTTGCACATATAAGATTAAGGTCTGAACTTACTATAACCATTATTTTTAGAGGATTTACATATTTCCTATAAAATTATTTACATTTTTTAAATTATCATTATAAAACAATTTAATTACCGCAACATGATATTACATTAAATATATGCATTTACTAACTCATGTTTCGGTAATGAGAACTAAAAAGTTGTCTAGGTACTATGACAAACAAAATTTAAATTTTTATCTGGAGAGAAAAAATAAGAACTGCTTACCTGGTAGCCATCTTGAGTGTCACTTATGTCCCTTACAACTATTTGTTTTAAATGTTAGTTCCTTGAGGGCTTAAACAATGATTGAAAATTGTTGCGGAGGATGAGACACATTTATATTCCTTATTATTGTCTCTACATTTACCAATGATCACCAAATACCACATGTTTCTTTATTGTAAATGTTATTGTATAACATGCACTGAAGCTTTTGATTTTTTAGATTCTTTAATTATAAATATTTCCACGTCAAAGAACCCAAATCCAGTCATGGACACGTTGCGGTAATGAAAATTTTCCCCTTAAATGTGGAAAAAACAACAAAATTGGTTTGTATGTCATTTGAAATAATGTGCAAAATAGTACATGAAGAGATGTTTGTAACTGTATGCTTCTTATTTTGATACTCTTACTTTGCAGTTACTTTTTTTATCAAAATGTTTCATGACACCTCATAAGTCTAATTTATCTCCCATCTGTATCTAATGGTACATATCTGGACCTTTCTAATAGATTTCTCATCACATTAGCTATCAAAATAAAGGCAAAAATGCCCCCCCCCCAAAAAAAAATGAAGTTACTATGATAAAAATAACCATGCCATTCATCAAGGCACTAGCACTTTTTGATCTGTTAGTTTGGTTTGCCTCCAGTGCATCTGAACAGCATTAAAACAGCTTGTTAACTGTAATGACTTTCTGATGTCAGCTTGCCAGCACCTTTGTGTTTCATAAATATAAGCAGCAATAACAAGTTTTTGCTCTGTAATCAAATATATTGTTGGTTTTACACGCCACTCCGAATCGATGGTGTTGTAGAAGATCTGTCGTGTGCTACGTGATGTTTCATGCGAAGAACTAAAGCATGGTGAACAGTAATGTGGAAATGAGCTCTATAAAACAGTACAGGAAGTCTCTGTGGTCTGGATGTGTTACATGTAGCGTCACTGTCTTTAATCTCAGGCTTTTCTTGAGGCCAAATAGGACACAAAGTGTGTAAAGAAACATTAAATGAACACAGTAAATATATTAAAATGCTATTCAGCAGTGATTTTATTCATTAGGAGTGAGTTTAAAACCACTTAAAGGGATCGTTCACCCAAAAAATGCTGTTACAAACCTGTATTCGTTTCTTTGTTCTGCTGCACACAAAGGAAGATATTTGTAATAAAGAAACAGGAAACAGAAGCACCATTGACTTCCATAGTAGGAGAAATACTACTATGGAAGTCAATGGTGCTCAAAAATGGTTTGGTTACAAACATTGCTCAAAATATCTATGTGTTCAGCAGAGCAAAGAAATTTATACAGGTCTTAAAGCAACACTATGTAGTTTTTTGACCTTTAAATAATGTCTCTAAAATTATTTCAGTGATAAAACAACTTTTAACTGGACAAATTGTACTGTTGCTGCAACCTGAGCAGCCTCCTAGCTGCTACAAGCACACTCTGAAAGTTGCGGTGGAGGGAAGAGCACACAGCCCCGCCCCTCCCCCTGCCTGTAGAAGAGTGTCTGATACCAGGCACTGTTGCGCTTTTCAACCACATGGGGGAGCTGTAAGTCATTTTTACATGGAAACTACATGGGTGATTCTCACGAAACCATTGAAACACCACGGCACTAATGATTTTAGCTTTAAAATGTGTAATATAGTAACATTAAAAAGCATCAGAATTAACACAATACTGTGTTCTACCTTGCAAAATGTGTGATTTCAACATAAGAATTTATAATTGTAAATTTTATCTCATTTTCTGCTGAAATTCTCATTACCGCAATGTGTCCAGCTGTGTTTGAACATGCGTTATGTTGTAATTTAATCAAATTAACACAAAAATATTGGATGTTTTTGCTAGACTACTTTAGATGACAGAAAAAATATTTTTTTTACAGTTAATTTGAAATATTGTCTTGTCAGAATGCTTACACAACATTTTGATTATCATTACCGCAACAGATGCTTATTAAATGTTAATTTAATTAATAGAAGCATAATACTTTGATTTTAAATGCATGTGCAGAATCTCCAAATTATGTTCTTTCAGGTTTGTCATGTCATTTTGAAAATATGTCAGTGTTGATTTTCTGACTGTTGCGGTAATGAGATTTTTTTTGACTAATTTTTTAAATTATGTTACAAAAAGTGTTAAATGATAAGTAAAAGTTTTTAAATTAATGTTCCCATTTACTCCAGACTTTGTTTTTCAATGTCTGGTGGGAAAAAAAGTAAATTTAAGCAATTTTTACATTTTCATGCTTGACATTTTTAAAACCAAGTTTTCGTGAGAATCACCCACATAGTGTTGCTTTAATGTGAGAAAACAATGACATTATTTTCACTTTTGGGTGAAAGCGATCTCATCCATGGACAATTTTGCATGTCCTCTCAATTGTTTAGTGTAAAGTGTTATGGTGACTACTGTGATATCATGAAACTGAATCTTAAGCCCCTCACCATATTATGCGCCACACCAAGGCCGGGTCTGGGTGGGTGCTAGGGGGGCCCTTTTCACACCATGTGCAAACCCATTTTGTGTTAAATCACAAAAATGTTCTTATTTGTATGTAAGGGGATGGTTTTCAAACACGTGTTACAACCTACCCCATCACTGTCATCCATTGTTTAGCTAGCTGTATTAGCATGGTGCTTTGAAATTAGCAGGGGGTTGATACACCATCTTTACTAGAGAAACTGAAGTTTGGCTTGATATAACTCATACAACATTATCTACAACAGCAGAAGTACTAAACAAAATATTAACTCAGAATTAGATTTTCTGATGTAGCTTTAGGAACGATGGCAACACAGATGGCAACACCTCCATGTAGGATCATGAAGGAAGTCTGAGAAAACTGAAACTGTCAAATGACTCCTATTTTATCCCTGATTCGTGGAATTAGTAGTGTTACAACTATACCTTTCTCAGACTTCCTAAAAATCTGAGCTTTTAATAGAATTACATTGCATATTAAATATGAGAGACACGTATGCATATAAATATTTATTCAATCTTATATAGATATTCATCACAGGACATTACAGAGAAACAGCTCATGTGCCTCTCAGCTGCTGTAAACAATTTACTCAGACAATTGGTCAGCTGCTATTGGAGGAGCTCTACAGTGACGTCACCGGCTCCTCCTCTGATTGGTTGTGATCTTTGTGGAGCTCAGTGGTGGTGTCATGGACCGAGGACTGAAGCTCAATGCCCTGGGAGAGGCAGCCCATTGAGGACATGGGCCGGTCTCGCATTGAGCTACTGGACGCTGTGGGACAGAGGTGAAAGGTGACAGAATATTAAAGTTAACTGTTAGCATTTTCCAAATTATCTCTGTACACTCTCAGAAATAAAGGCACGAAAGTTGTCACTGGGGCGATACCCTTTCAAAAAGTGCACATTTAGTTCATATAAGTTCCTCTGAGGTACATAAGGGTACCGTTCCGAGTATAGAAATAAACCCAATCCCTCTCTATTTCCATTATTATCTAAGTCTAACATAAACCCCCCACTAATAATTTCACACATAGTCCTCCAATTTGGGAAGCACCCAAGAAACATAGTGACCCTCAAGTTAGACATAAATAGTTCCTTTAAAGTTCAAAGGTCAAGAGCGGCAGCTAAATGTTAACAGCTTGTGTGTAGCTGAAATAGCTCGTGTCGAGTTCATTTACAGCCAACTTTATTTTCATTGTAAACGGATCACCGTATCCTCACGTCAGCTCATCATAACCCCACCTGAGCGGATCTGGTGAGTCTTGGCACTCTGTGGTCGTGCTGGACTTCCCCGGCCGCTGTTTACTCCGCAGGAACGCTGGGATTGTGAGCGGTTGATTTTGTCTTTGCTCTTGTAGTTGCCTGCGGGAGAATCGACAACAACCAGCATGTCAGGGATGAGGGCAAAAGAACACCACTGACCTTCTCTTAATCTTTGTCACCATATAAAGGGGTCATATTGTGAAAATCTTACTTTTTCTATGTTTAAGTGCTTCTATCAACTCATCATACCTACTTTAAGCCTTGAACCAAATCAACTGCTTTGATATGAGTCACATTACAAACACAATCCCAAGCTTTTCCCTACAGAATTGGATTTCTACTTTCAGAATCCCACTGCTGTGCTTTGACAACAACTACTGACCATAAACACCGGACACATCATCTCATAAATCTCCTCTTCACTGCATGACACACACCAGCTGCCAAAATTATGCTCGGTCAAGCACGGCACAGCTCATCTGCCAGATCCAACCTGATATCTTTCATTTGATATTCAGCTGTCTTTCCTTGAATACGCCATACAAGAAAAAGCAAAGATCTCTCCAGGTCTGTTTATTACTCACAGATGATTTCTGTTTGCACCTATTATGTAACACGGGCATATTCGGTTATTTCCAGCAAGCAGTGTTAACCCCTTCCTCCATCTGAATCCATTTTCATGCCCTACCCCAACCACCAATATTGAGTTGTTTTAACCCATGATTTGTTAAAATATGGACAGACGCAAGGGTTGGGTTGTAAACCAGCCTAAATGCTGGGTTGTTTCAACGCATGGTTGGTTCAAATATGGACAGACACAAGAATTGGGTTGAAACTACGGATGCACCAAAATGAAAACTCTTGGCCGAAACCGAAAAAGAGGAAATCAAGGCCAAAAAACCGAAACGCCAAAATAAATTATTATGCCAATTATTAGTACAAATGCATGTATGGCTATGGTACTAACTTTACTAGGGGTGTGTGACGGATCACAAAACTCACGGTTCGGATCACATTACAGTTTTTGAGGCACGGATCAGATTATTTTTCAGATCAGCAAAAAGGGGGTGGATAAATCTAATAACAAATAAAGAAATTGCAAACATTTATAAAAAAGAACAAAGTTGCACATTAATAAGGGCTAACATTAGCATTAGGTACAGAAATCAAATTAAATGAGTCATAACACTGTCTTTATTGTATAAATTAAATACATTATTATTTTTAGAGCTACAGAAGTGATTTTTTTCTTTGTTTTGGGTTGTTTGATTAACATTAATGACACAGACTTAAGTAGGTTAATTGAGGTTACTGTCTCTTTAAATAAGCAGAGACTGGTTTCTGACTGTAATCTATACGTACACTTAAGACATAAACAAATGTTTTTTTATTAGAAAAAGAATACTTTGGAGATAATTTTGTTTATATGTGCCCTGTCAATAACAGAAAGATTTTACGTTCGCTTGTTTGCGTCTCACTCGTGTGTGTGCACTATTGAGGGCACTTAAACGCGCGCGCACATGGAGACCGAGGGCGAATCCCAAACAGCGCAGCATAAAAACTTTATGTTGTTTTTCATTGCTTTATTCAGCAAATGTATGTTAATGGACTACAGTATGAGACACATTAGCGCGACTCTCTCTGAAGTTTACACATCAAGAGTTCTGATCTTTGAAGGGCGTACTCACTGTGATGATCACGTCTGGACCGGACACATTCAACCGCATGTATGCCTCTGTGCTCACTTTAGCGCCCTTTTGCGGTTAAATACATCCACACCGCATACATGTTGCTTCAGACAAGCACGTGCAGGTCGCGGTTTCTGTTTGCGTCATCACAACATTTCGGCCGTATTGTTTCAGTAAAAATTTTCGGTGGCCGAATATTCTGTGCATCCCTAGTTGAAACCAACCTATATGCTGGGTAGTTTTGACGCATGGTTGGTCTAAATATGGACAGACTGGCGTTTTGGGTAGTTTAAACCGCTATTTTTTTTAAACGGGGGCTAGAGTGAATAAATCTGAACATGACACCTTTGCGGTTTCATGTTTACAGCCAATCCGTATATTTTGTGATGTGATTATGTCATCACCCCATGTCTCAACCCTAGTTAGACACAACAACAACAACAACAACAACAACAACAACAACAACAACAACAACGGCAGACTACATGCTTGTGTTCGTGCTGCCAAAGATAGTGAGCCTATTAGCTTTATTATAAAGCAAAATCTTCTGCTCTTTTGCTACTACAGTAAGCAACAAATGATAATTCGACCACCATCAAGGCCTGTTTTCATCTGGATAAGAATTTGAAATAACATGAGGTTGAGTAAATAAATAAATTTTTCTTTTGGATTCATTGTTCCTTTAAAAACTAAAGTGCATTCTGTCGAAACAGAACATTTGTTTTTAATGACATCATATCAGTTTCTTCTCCCCGCAGCCCAAACCCAGACTTTCTTCCAGACGTGAGACAACAAGAGTGGGCCAAAGGTGATGCAATCATTATGTGTGGTGTTGATGTGTTGCGTAAGTGTGGGATGAGGAGCGTGAGGCCCTCGTATAGACTTCTGGAAAATCGGAATGTTGTCATGGACACAAAGGCGGCTCCTACCATCAATGAGGAATGAGCTTACATCTGATCAAATTACATGTTGCTTTGAACCGTAAACAGGATATATTATTTAGAACGTCTCCTTTGGTGTTTCATTGACAAATAACAGCATGTGGAGTTGAAATGACAGCATGTATTGAGAATGAATGGTGCTCATGACATCTTGCCTTCTCTTGGAGAAATGGTTGGTAGTCTGGACTCGCTGACCTTCACTGCTCTGCCGTTCATACGGCCTTTATAGACCTGGCCATCTAAACCTAAGATGTCCACTTCTTCTGGCTGAAGGAACACACAGGACTCGCTTTATCACAGTTTAAGGTATGAGAGGCTATGTATTTCAATTCAATATTGGACAAAAAAATGAATCTCTGTGATCAGGTGAGAGCTATGCATCACCAGCATGTCAAAATACTCATGGTTCTGTCGATGTGGCAGACCTGCGTGTAGGGTGCAGAGGGCACGGGCCGACTCTCCTCTTCAGTCTGGATAACGTGGGTGATGTGTTGCAGACGGGTGTACCTGCGGTTGTGAGGATAGGTGAGGGTATGGCTTCCCCCACAGTTACGAGCCAGGTAACTGTAATCTGCCATTTCTGGGATCCTCTCACTGCACAACAGAACAAAGCATGTCATTATGGGTTCAGTGTGGACTAAGAACAACAGCACAAGAGTTTAAAATCGCATTTTATACCTGCAGAAGAAAATGCAAGTGGTGCATGCAAAATTAACCACCATGATAGCATGGTGATGTTGCCAAGTTTTACTATGGAGTTTCTAAAATGTGTTGAGTAGTTGCTAGTTCTATGTGGTTGTTAGGGGGTAACTAGGTTAAAACCAGGGTGCGTTACTAGATGGTTACTTCTCAAATGATCCACAAAACTCTATTATTGACTGTTCTTTTAAAGTGTTTTAATTTACTGGTTTTGTCATCCACCAGGTGTGACCCTATACTGAAAAATCCAGCTAAAACCAGCCAACCAGCTTAAGTGTTCCAGCCTGGTTAAGATGGTGTAACAAGTTGGTTTTAGATGTGTTTTGGACAGTTCCTAGCTGGTCAGGCTAAAAGACTACCTGAGCCACCAGCTTAAACCAACTTGCTTAGGCTGGAAGCTTGGCTAAGATGATTGGCAGGTCTTAGCTGGTTAAAGATGGTCCTCCCAGCTTGGCAAAGCTGGTCTTCTAGTTTGGTGAAGCTGGTGGGTCAGCTAGTCTTCCAGCCTGACCAGCTAAAAACTGTCCAAAACCCTCTAAAACCTGCCTGTTACAACATCTTAACTAGACAACCAGCTTAACTGTACCAGCCTAGTTTTAGCTGGTTAAGAAGGTGTAAAAGGCTGGTTTAGAGGGGTTTTGGACAGTTTTTAGCTGGTTAGGCTGGAAGACTAGCTGATGCCACAGCTTGAGCAGCCTGGAATCTTGACTAGCTTGGCTTAGATGGTTGGCGGGTCTTAGCTGGTTTTAGATGGTCCTCCCAGCTTGGCAAAGCTGGTCTTCTAGTTTGCTGAAGCTGGTGGGTCAGCTTGTCTTCCAGCCTGACCAGCTAAAAACTGTCCAAAACCCTCTAAAACCTGCCTGTTACAACATCTTAACCAGCTAAAACCAGACAACCAGCTTAAGTGTACCATCCTAGTTTTAGCTGGTTAAGAAGGGGTTTTGGACAGTTTTTAGCTGGTCAGGCTGGAAGACTAGCTGACGCCACAGCTTGAGCAGCCTGGAATCTTGACTAGCTTGGCTTAGATGGTTGGCGGGTCTCAGATGGTCCTCCCAGCTTGGCAAAGCTGGTCTTCTAGTTTGCTAAAGCTGGTGGGTCAGCTTGTCTTCCAGCCTGACCAGATAAGACCAGCTAAAAAAGTGGCCAAAACCCCTCTAAAATCAGCATGATACATCACCTTAACCGGCTAAAACTAGCCAACCAGCCTAAGTGTACCAGTCTGATTTTAGCTGGTTAAGATGGTGCAAGAGACTGGAAGACTAGCTGATGCCCCAGCTTAAACCAGCTTGAGCAGGCTGGAATTTTGGCTACATGGCTAGCTTGGCTAAGATGGTTGGCAAGTCTTAGCTGGTTTAAGATGTTCCTCCGAGCTTGGCAGGGCTGGTCTTCTAGTTTGCTGAAGCTGGTGGGTCAGCTTGTCTTCCAGCCTGACCAGCTAAAATAAAAGGTATCCAAAACCCCTCTACAACCAGCCTGCTACACCAGCTTAACTGGCTAAAAGTCAGCTTAACCAGCTAAAACCCAGGCTTTTTAGTAGGGAACTATTCAACTATTGTCAAGGAAAATAAATGTAATATAAATCTTGATAAGTTACTTAAACCAGTGGTTCTTGAACTTTTTCGGCGTGCAGCCCCCCCTGTGTACGGTGCACCCATCCGTGCCCCCGACCCCAAAGAAAATGTATGACATTAAACATTCTAATTTTAATTAAACAAAATATTAAATGATACAGTGTAGTGCTGTTGGTTAGTAGCTTTATTATGTATGATAAATTAATGTATTTTATAAAACTGTAGTCTAGATGCCAGTTTGAGAACCACTGACTTAAACCAACTAACTAAATAAATAACATGACATGCACAGACAACTCATAGTATCTCTATCGCCCCCTGGTGTCAGGTTTTTTATTGCCACAGTATTTAAAGAGTGCACAAAGCATGTTAAGTAGGACTGAATACTTGCGGTGTACTGCCCAAGCACATCCCAACTATGCATTCATGAAATGTACGCTTCTGTTTTTCTGTTCATTTCTATCACTATTAGTAAAGCTTACCTTATCTTCTGTTTTTGTATTTTGTAATACTCTAGATAACTGACCTTCACTTATGAAATATCTTCATATTAGCTGCTCTATCAGTTCTGCGCTTTGTATCACACAAGTCTGTCTAACTCACAGCTTGCTCCGGTCCTGTCTGCTCATCTTGGGTCGTGACAGTTCTGGAGGAGCCCATCTATAATGGCATTTGGGTGGTCTTGATGTGGAAAAGTGACTCTCTTGCTCTATCTGCCTGCACATTAAAGCATGTCTGCACTGCACTTCTCTCAAAAAACAAACCATACTATAGTTATGCTAGTTAGTGTCAGATGCCAGGCTGAGACGGAGACACGTAATGATTATCCGTTATAGACTTCATCAGTAACCATTAGAAGAATAAAAGAGCATCAAGTAAAATATTTAAATATGGTTAATAATAACTTAAAATTGTGGAAACAATATTATCATGTTAACCTTAACTGCATGATATATGCATAACAAATGATGTGAAAAAGCTGTATAATGTCCTAACATTGACACGTCTTACCTTCTGCACTGCTGTCGCACCTGCTCCAGCTCATAAACAGTGTAGGGTCGATTGGATTTGTGTGGCGGCAGTCCTGGAGCACAGGGCAGAGTAGCGAAATGTCTGCAAAAATTCAGTGAGCGTGTGTAAGAACTTACTATAGTATTATAACCAACCAGAAAGTATTTACAGTCCTTGAGAAGATTTACATACTGTCCGGGTGTGATCATATCCACAGGACGATCACATGAAATACAGTGAAATCTGGCCAGCAGTTGTCTTTGACAAAGTAAAAAAGACAAAAAAACAGTGAGGTTGAATCACATTACATGCTGCACTTCATAAAAGCAATGTCCTATCTGTCAAATAAATGTTAACTAATAATAAGAAATTTTATTTAATTTAAGCTTACATAATAAGAAGCATCGGCATGCATATAGTATGTTTAGAGTATATAATCTTTAGACTCAAGGGCAGTCGCACATAGCAATACTTTCATCCATAGCCATCAAGTCTGGTTCACATTGCATCCTATTCCAGTCATGAGCCACAGGAAAGCACTGTCTGACTGATTTGATTAAACTGCAACACTCTGATGCTCAACAAACAGCCAATGGGAGTGCCTGTATCCAGTGGCGGAACTAGAATTTTTTTAATGGGGTGGCCTAGGGGTGGCCAAAGCTACTTTAGGGGGTCCATAGTCCATAAAAGAAAATGACATGTAACCATGTATCAAGAAAGCACAAATGAATCTTTTGATCGCATTAGATGTAAACATAATAAGGGTGAATTTTAAATCTTCCTACTGTATTTCTTACATTTGATTTACTGTCTGTTAAAGGGATTCACCCAAAAATGAAAATTCTGTCATCATTTACTCACCCTTATGTTGTTCTAAACCTGTATTTTATTTTAATAAACACAAAAGAAGATATTTTGATAAATGATGGTAAGCACACAATTAATGGTATATCCATTGAATTCCATTATGTTGTTTTTATTCCTACTATGGAAGTCAATGGTTAACAGCTGTGTGCATACCATCATTTATCAAAATATCTTCTTTTGTGTTCATAAGAAAAAAGAATTTCGTACAGGTTTAGAACAACATAAGGATGTAAAAATGATGACAGAATTTTCATTTTGTGAACTAAACTCCATGATAAACCTTAAACTTTCTTCAAATAGCAGAGCTCAACACAAAGGATGTTTCGATTAATCTTTATTTACGAAGATACAGAAGATGCAAAAGTTTTCTTTTTTCTTTTGATATTTAATTAACTTTAATGACAGAGAGACTTCAACAGGTTAGGCTAAGACCGAATCCAATAAAATGTTTATTCGTTTAAGACGTACAGTAACCAAATGTTAAGTATGAAAATCACCAAGACATTTGTCCGTTTAAGCCAAAAAGACGCGAATATGAAGTCGTTTAAGCTCTGGCTGTGCACGCGCACTATCGGATATGCGCATCGCGCTTTCAAGTTCAATGTGGCAATCCAGTCGAATTAACAATTATACAGTAGCCTATAAAGATCAAATCAAGAATGAAAACATGGTGCTGGGTTTTGTTGTAAAAAGAATTGGCAATCTTAGACTATATTCAGTCCACAAGACAATTAGCCTACCACACTTCCAGCTTATACGGTGAAAATAAATAAATGTAGTATTAGCAAAATGTACGACTTCACTTACATCATTTTAAAGATTCCAAGCATTATGTAGACATGACATTTATCTTCTGATGGTATGAAAAGTATTCGTTAAGTTACAGTAATTTTTCTGACACGTTTTTGAAAAGACGTCACTGATGGAGAGATAACAGAACGCGCATTATGTATATTTTCTTAATTTTGTGAAAAGCACAACATTCAGTTTTATAGACACACACAAAAATGACACTTGAACGTTTTAAATTATGTATAAATCATCTGTATGTCCAAAATCAGCAGAGTAATCCAAGTCTCTTTGCGCAGTGATTGAAAAATAAAGAGTTTGCGCCGCGACCCCGAGGGTTAATATTCATAATGTTTGTTTTTAACAATGTGCTGCGGTGCCGCACGTCGAAAATAAACATAGCTTAGATTAAGTGAAAGTAGTGCATAGATTAAGTGAAAGTGAAAGTGTCGCATTAAATTTGGGGTGGCACACGGGGTGGCCAGTGACATGTCAAGGGTGTCCAGTGCCACCCTGGACACCCCTCTGGCTCCGCCACTGCCTGTATCTATTCTTAGTGTTGATTATAAGATTGGTGAAAGATATTTCTAAGAAAAATGAGTGAATGACTCCTCACTTCCTGATTCCTGCAGCGTCATCCTGGCCAGGGGCCGGAGGGATCTGCAGCTGCCGGTGGATGCTCTTCCAACGATCATCCAGCTGTTTCTTCAGTGGTTCCAGTTCAATCCGGTTTAACTACATGCAAGAAAACTTACTGATGAGTTTATTTTCAATTAAAGCAACACTATGTAGTTTTTTTACCTTTAAATAATGTCTCTAAAATTATTTCAGTGATAGAACAACTTTTAACTGGACAAATTGTACTGTTGCTGCAACCTGAGCACCCTCCTAGCTGCTACAAGCACACTCTGAAAGTGGCGGTGGAGGGTAGAGCACACAGCCCCGCCCCTCCCCCTGCCTGCAGAAGAGTGTCTGATACCAGGCACTGTTGTGCTTTTCAACCACATGGGGGAGCTGTAAGTCATTTTTACATGGAAACTACGTAGTGTTGCTTTAAGTTACAATAAATGAATCCCTAGGGGCTCATAATGGGTCTGCAGGAAGTTTGTGAGATCAGATATTAAAAATGCAAAAGACTAAATAAACTAAATTAATAGAACGGGAATGGGAAATGATGCCTATGTTTAGGACTATGAAGTATTTTTTTTACATTGTGACATTATTTTTATGATAAGTAAGCCCATTTTGTGTCAGAACAGAAAGGTTTTTGGTAAATAGTAATTTTGAATAATTTATTTCCATGAATTACATTCATTACAATAAACAATACTATTATAATATAATGATTTGAATTTTAATGCTTCATTGGTTAACTAATATAATTTAAAAAAAAAAAAGATTAATTTGGGTGAACAAAAGTGCAAAATTTTCCTTAACCCCTGCAGTAAAACATGCAATATTTTCACACCCCTAATGAAAGAGAAATTGAATTAGAATGACCAGAAAACAGCTGTCTCTGTTTGTCCACATCTCACCTTGCAGTCCATTTCGGTGGAGATCTTCTCGATGATCTTGTGCCAGTCTTGCTCCTGACCGCTGATCTTACTGAGCACTTCCTGTAACATGTTATTTAACTGCTCTGTCATACTGTCAAACTGCATACGGCTCACCTTGCTCTCCAGAGCACGTTTGTCTGCTTTCTGAGGGACAGACGGGAGACATTTAGTGACTCTGGTGGTCCAGTTTGATTGAGTTTTATTGAACTGAATTGAAACAACTCACAATATCGATCTCCATCTCCACCAGTTCCTTGTCAGCCTTCTTTTCATCCAGTTTCTCCATAGCCTTGTACAGACGCTGTGGAAGTCAGAGACACTCGTACAAATGAGTAAAGCCTGGTACACACCACAAGATAATTGGGCAAAATTTGGCTCATGAGTCACTTCGTACGAATTCATACAAATTAGCCACCTCGTAAAATACGACCAAATTCTCATGAGATCAAGCTGGATTGACACGTAAAAAATACATGCATTGCCAAACTACGAATTAACCACAATCTCAAAGCGATTATATCATGTGATATAGCAAAAAGGCATTATCTGGTTTTCTATGGGTGTTTACTTACATCGATGTGGATCTGTTTCTTGCTGTGTTCCTCCATCAGGTGGTTGGTTGTGCTGTTAAGTTTCTCATACTCGGCCTGCAGCTGTAGTATGGCTCCCTGTACATCACTCACCAATTCATTGTTCTGCACACACACACACACACGGACGAAAGTGTTATTGCTCGGAGGTTGCTCTTATAGCTTACTGACTTTGGGGCGGTTCACATTTCGCATCTAAATCTGCGCGGAAAAAGTGACCGTCGGCTGGTTCTTGTCACATGACCTTCGGTGTGTGCTTGTATCATTCTATTTGATGCGGTGTCGACACACCTGGAAAAACTGAGCGCGACTGTGTCGCTTCCATTATGAGCGCGCATACCACGCGCCTACATTTGACATAACGAACTTGAGCGCGCAAAAGACTTGACATGTGAATCGCTTATTGAGAGAAAAAAGTATATCTTTTCAGATGGCTCTCTTAAACGTTTATAAGAACTATACAAAAATCGATACAATGTTGACCTCTATTCCCTTCTCACATCTGTTTGTCTGTATGCTGTGGTATATACCTTAGACCTGTCATGATCCTGGTTCAGTGGGTGAGTGGTCTTGCCCTCCAGTTTTTTATACCACTGGAACTGACTGAATTCCTTTTCAAGATTTTGATGTCCTGTCTGATGTTGAACCTGAACCGAACCCTGACCCTGTAACAAATCCTTACCCTGACCCTGTACTTGATCAGAATCCTTACCCTGACCAAAACCCATGCCTTGAGTCCTTTTCAAACTCTGACCCTGTACCTGACCCAAATCCTGTCTCGGAGCCTGACCCAAATTCTGATCCTGAAACAAATCCCTACTCTGAGTCTGACTTACACTTTTGCCTTGATCCCGAATCTGACCCAAACTCTGTCCCTGAGCCAGACTCACATTCCGATCGTGAAACAAATCCCTACTCTGAGTCTGACTTAAACTCTTCCCTTGATCCAGAATCTGACCTAAATTCTGAGCCAAGCTCTGTCCCTGAGCCTGACCCAAATCCTTACTCTGAGCCTGACTTACACTTTTGCCTTGATCCAAAATCTGACCCAAACTCTGTCCCTGAGCCTGACTCACATTCCGATCGTGAAACAAATCCCTACTCTGAGTCTGACTTAAACTCTTCCCTTGATCCCGAATCTGACCTAAATTCTGAGCCCAACTTTGGTCCTGAGCCTGACCCAAATCCTTACTTTGAGCCCGAATTAAACTCTCCCCTTGATCCCGAATTTGACCTGAACTCTGACCCAAACTTCGATCCTTAGCCTGACCCAAATCCTTACTCTGAGCCTGACTTAAACTCTCCCCTTGATCCCGAATCTGACCTGAACTCTGACCCCAACTTTGGTCCTGAGCCTGACCCAAATCCTTACTCTGAGCCTGACTTAAACTCTCCCCTTGATCCCGAATCTGACCTGAACTCTGACCCCAACTTTGTTCCTGAACCTGACCCAAATCCTTACTCTGCGCCTGACTTAAACTCTCCCCTTGATCCCGAATCCGACCTGAACTCTGACCCCAACTTTGGTCCTGAGCCTGACCCAAATCCTTACTCTGAGCCTGCCCTAAACTCTTCCCTTGATCCCGAATCCGACCTGAACTCTGACCCTGTACCGGGACGAAATTCTGTGCCTGAAATAAATCTTTATTCTGAGCCTGACCTAACCTTTGACCCTGACCTGAATTCTCATCTTGACACAAACTCTCATTTTCATTTGATCGTTTTCTCCGTATCTGACCCGATATCAAATTCTGGCCCTTGTCTTTGCTGAACTCCATTTCCTCCATTTGCTGCTGACTGTCTGAGATGGGGGTGGATGAGTAGCTCATCACATCCTCCAACACTGACCTGAAGCTGTTCAACTACAGGTGAACCATACAATAGTGTTAATGAAAATAAACACATGTAACATATTATGTAATAATCTCCGTGTTTGTCTGACCTGCTCTTGCATTTGTCTGTCTTTGCTGTTTCTCTCCTCCATTCTGTCTTGCATCTCTCTTATGAATTTCTGCACTTTCCCTTCCAGCTTCAGTACTGCACCCCTGTATAGGTGTGTGATCAAGTGTCCAGTAATGGAAATACTTCTGTCATGTATTATTTTCAAGTTTCTAGCTTTATTGTTTTTAGGTTTTATTTTTGCCTCTTTTTTTGCAAAGGCAGTGAAGAGTAGAGACACAACACAACATAGAAGGAGTTATCATTCACATTATATCAATTTAGTATTGGGGACAGTGATGATAATAATAATACATTTATTTTCCATGCTAACCATTAAAGTAAACTGTCTCTGATTTGTTTTAAAGTGTGGGGCATGTTTTGGATGACTGGACACGATCTGTTCATACCTGATGTGAGATATGTGCAGGGTCATCTGCTCTATCTGTGAAGCGTCTGTCTGTTGACTGCTGACTAAACCTGTGCTCCCCCCTGCAATGTTCAGCAACACACTGTCCAGATCTGACACCTAAAGGAGTTATCTACACTGTCACATCTGATGTATGGGATTGGGGTCTAAAATACGATATCATTTACATTTATCATTTATTTACCAAGGAGGATTAGGAGCAAGCTAAAAAAAGCTATAAAACCATCTCGAGATTAAAGTAATTAAAATGCGAGAATAAAGTCATTATTTAACGAGAATAAAGTCGTTATTTAACGAGAATAAAGTCGTTATATTTCGAGAATAAAGTCATTTTTTAACGAGAATAAAGTCGTTATATTTTGACAATAAAGTCGTAATATAACGAGAATAAAGTTGTAATATTTTAATAATAATGTCATATTTTTACATTAACAAGCAGATCTGTAAAGCAGATACCAAATTACATACCTGTCTTATTAATAAATCAATATGAGGGAGATGTGCTTAGAAAGGCAATTTAAGGAATCTCCCTCATATAAAAGGCAATATGGGGGGAGATCATGTGAACGAACAAAATTCGGTGCAAACCTTAATAAAACAGGCATGCAGTGAACAGAATATCGTGATGGATAAAAGGTTTTATTAATTGGGTAGGGTAAAGTATACGCACATGGAGAAAGACTCTGCGGCTTTGTGAACTAACAATTGATATAAATGCAACGAGTAGGCTACGTTTACTTTAGGCGTGTTCCCATGAAAGCAACAATATAAAATCTTTACCTTAAGGGCAGACCCTTATAAAACCCTAAAAAACAACATTGAATGTGGCTTAATGCATCTACACCGTAATATTAAAATACCAAATTCAGCAAACATTTTATTAATAAAAACATTCTGTGTACAGGCAAGCAGAAGACCCCAAAATAAGAACACAAACTGCTAAAGGGCACGTTTGTTTCCTTCAATGAAAACGAGCACATTCTGGGCTTTTCTGCTTGACCGTACATGCTTATTAATAGTGTGTAGCGAATTTAGTGTATTTATATCACTGTCTTAATGCAGTAAACAACGTAAAGAATAAGCCTAATATATTTACTTCATTTTACGACTTTATTCTAGTTAAATAACGACTTTATTCTTGTTAAATAACGACTTTATTCTCGTTAAACAGCGACTTTATTCTCGTTAAATAACGACTTTATTCTTGTTAAGTAACAATTTTACTCTTGTTAAGTAACGATTTTACTCTTGTTAAATAACGACTTTATTCTTGTTAAATAACGACTTTATTCTCGTTAAGTAACGACTTTATTCTTGTTAAATAACGACTTTATTCTTGTTAAATAACGACTTTATTCTCGTTAAATAACGACTTTATTCTCGTTAAGTAACGACTTTATTCTTGTTAAGTAACGACTTTACTCTCCTTAAATAACGACTTTATTCTTGTTAAATAATGACTTTATTCTCGTTAAACAGCGACTTTATTCTCGTTAAATAACGACTTTATTCTTGTTAAGTAACAATTTTACTCTTGTTAAGTAACGATTTTACTCTTGTTAAATAACGACTTTATTCTTGTTAAATAACGACTTTATTCTCGTTAAGTAACGACTTTATTCTTGTTAAATAACGACTTTATTCTTGTTAAATAACGACTTTATTCTCGTTAAATAACGACTTTATTCTCGTTAAGTAACGACTTTATTCTTGTTAAGTAACGACTTTACTCTCCTTAAATAACGACTTTATTCTTGTTAAATAATGACTTTATTCTCGTTAAACAGCGACTTTATTCTCGTTAAATAACGACTTTATTCTTGTTAAGTAACAATTTTACTCTTGTTAAGTAACGATTTTACTCTTGTTAAATAACGACTTTATTCTTGTTAAATAACGACTTTATTCTCGTTAAGTAACGACTTTATTCTTGTTAAGTAACGACTTTACTCTCCTTAAATAACGACTTTATTCTTGTTAAATAATGACTTTATTCTTGTTAAATAACGACTTTATTCTTGTTAAATAACGACTTTATTCTTGTTAAATAACGACTTTATTCTAGTTAAATAATGACTTTATTCTTGTTAAATAACGACTTTATTCTCATTAAATAACGATTTTATTCTTGTTAAATAATGACTTTATTCTCGTTTAATAACGACTTTATTATTCTCGTTAAATAACAACTTTGTTCTCGTTAAATAACAACTTTATTCTCGAAATTTTATTCATTCTGACTTTTTTCTCGTTAAATAATGACCTTAATCTCGCATTTTAATGACTTTAATCTCGAGATGATTTTATTTTTTTATTTTAGCTTGGCCCTAATCCTCTTGGTTTCTATGCATTTGGCAGATGCTTTATAAAAAAGTCGCACTTTTTACAAATTTTATTAGTATTTGTGCTCCATGGATATCGAACCCATGACCTTTTGCGCTTACAATTGCAATACTTTTGCAATGCTTTACCAGCTGAGCTACAGGAACACTGTATCCTATTTCAACTATACTGTAAGTAAACTATTTAAACTTTAAACACTGTGGTGTCCAAACATGACACATAGCAACACCGATCGAGGGGCGGGACTTCTGTGTTCAGTATTCGAAAAGCCTGGTGACTTGTGGCACAGTAGACACACATTTGTGTGCTTTCATACCTTGTCTTTATCTGCTATAAGACTGTCTACAAGAGTCCTCAGATGATCCAACTGCTCTGGCACATAATCCGGTATCTGCCTCTCACCTACAGACAACACAAAGGTATCAAAAACATACACATACTTCCTTAAAGGCGGGGTGCATGGTTTTATAAAACACTTTAAAGGCGGGCCGAGTACCAAAACACACTTGTAGCCAATCAGCAGTAAGGGGCGTGTCTACTAAACAACTTCATTGCCTGGGTTGCGTATGTGTGGGGCGGGTCTATCAACAGATTCTACGTGTTCGTTAGGTGATTTCAAATGTCAACATTGGCTTTCAGAGATCATGCACCCCGCCTTTAAGAGTGTAATCTCTAAGGGATTGTAATAAAAAAATGTTTTGTTCCAGATTTTATATCCAAATTTGATGTGTGATATACGCGAGTTAGGTGTTCTTGGCCATCTGTGTCATCATACCCATGGCAGCGAGGAGATCATTCAAATGTTGAAGCTCTGTCCGATCAGCCTTGTTTGCCTCCAGCTGCCCCACGCGGGCCTCCAGACTCTCATGTCTGTCTCTCAGTCCGCCCACCTCTATCAGAGCCTCTACTGTCTCTGGATATTGCTCAGCCCCGCTGCTGACCCGAGACAACCTGCGACCCGCCACAGTGAACGAATCCCCGCCAGACACCGACTGCCGAGGAGGAGAAACCCGAGGAGAGCTATCTGAACCTGCATCAGCTGTGTCACTCTTGAATGGGGTACCCTGGTTTAAGGGGTGGATGGGTACAGTGTCTTTAGCTGAAGGGACCGCGGTGGTGTTTGTTAGACCCTGTGAATGGGAGAAGGCCGTTTTTGGCAAAATATCACTGACTGGTTAACAACATAATGAAGAGTTTGGTTCCAAAACCAGATTTGTTTATTATTATGTATTTATTGTGCTACTTAGCTTTTTTGTTATGAAGCCTTAAATCAAAACAAATCAACTGCAGTTTGATCATAAAACGAGATTTTTGAGTTCATATATTGCGTTTTGGATGATGGTGGTTAAAATGAGACATTTTGCTCATTTACCGTAATGCATTGTGAGATAAGCAGGCTGAGATGGTCGACAAATATGATTTATTTATAAATTAAAGTATCAATAAAGCAGACTCGATCTCACTATGATGTATGTGAATAAAGTTCAACATGCCTCCTGAATCTTTTGTGTCTCACTGATGAGTGCAGCCTGCATCACTTCCCATGTGACACACTGTGTGAGCTCCTCTGGTAGAGGATACTGAGTGAGTTTATCCTTCAACTCTTTCTAAGATAAACAGAGGAACATTCATAAACATCAGATGTCCTCAAAAAATATAAGCTCTGTCACCATTTACTCAGGCCCTTTCACACCTGTATGACTTTAGCATTAGTTATTGCATTAGCTATAACATAAAGTAACAATATTGCATATCATTTATTAATCAAAGTTCAAGTTCATTTTAGCATTTAATAACACATTTATAAAATAAAAAGTAAAAAATAAAGCTTCAAGATGCCATAGAAGAACCATATTTTGCTGTATGGTTCCATAAAGAACCTTTATTTGTTATTATGTCTAAAATGCCCCTATTTACGTGGGAGCAAAATGCGCTGTTTTCGTGTCTGTACCTTTAAAGGATTAGTCCATTTTCTTAAAAAAAAATCCAGGTAATTTACTCACCACCATGTCATCCAAAATGTTGATGTCTTTCTTTGTTCAGTCGAGAAGAAATTATGTTTTTTGAGGAAAACATTCCAGGATTTTCTCATTTTAATGGACTTTAATGGACCCCAACACTTAACAGTTTTAATGCAGTGTAAAATTGCAGTTTTAAATGACTCTTAACGATCCCAAACAAGGCATAAGGGTCTAGCGAAACGATAAATAAAAATATTCACTTTTAAACCACAACATCTCGTATATCTTCGGTCATGTGACGCGCCAGCGCGACCTCACCTAATACGTCATCATGTCAAGAGGTCATGGATGAAGTATGCGAAACTACGCCCCAGTGTTTACAAGTGTGGAGAAAGAAGACCGTTCTGATGTTGTTTTATGTGGAACGATACTAATTAATGTCTTTGTGTCAGTTTATTGTTTAAAATGATCCGCAAATGTGCATTTCATATATGTAACATGTGACCTTTCCACGGCATTACGCAATTACGTGAGGTCGTGCTGGCGCGTCACACAGCCGGAGAAAGACGAGAAGTTGCAAAAGTGCATATTTTTGACAATCGTTTTGCTAGAAAAAACCCTTATGCCTTGTATGGGATCGATTAGAGTCCTTTGAAACTGCAATTTTATACTGCATTAAAACTTTTATGTGTTGGGGTCCATTAAAGTCCATTCAAATGAGAAAAATCCTTGAATGTATTCCTCAAAAAACACAATTTCTTCTCGACTGAACAAAGAAAGACATCAACATTTTGGATGACATGGTGGTGAGTAAATTATCTGGATTTTTTTTTAAATGGACCAATCCTTTAAATGCAAATGAGACAGACAGTGAGTTAAAAATAGATCTGATTCCTGTGAATACAGCTGCATTAGTGCTACAACGTGCGAATAAGGACATTTAGAAAAGCTTTTGGGTAAAATTAGCCAGTCAGTCAGTGGTTGAGGGCGGGGCTTTGTTTGTGTGCTGTCACATTGACAAGAGAATCAAAACAGCAAAGTGACAATTAAAAAAGAAGTGGTGGATTTTTTATTGTAGTGTTGTTGTGTTCACAACACCTTGTAAAACTGTATTTTCCATAAATGGTTCTTTGAGGAACAAAAAATGGTTTTTCTATGGCATCGCTGTTATAAGCAGCTTTATTGAGCCATTGAATTAGCATAAACTAATATTACAAAAGATTAATAAATACTGAAAAACGTTATTGCACATTAATGGTTATGGCATCACCAAGCATCTATTGTCAAATTTCAAATCTGTGAGCTTTTTATTAATTCACAACACACCTTTAAAAAAAAATGCATACAGGTTAAGAGTGACACAAGTGTGAGTAAGTAATGACAGAAGCTTTTATTTTGCCTGAACAAATCTTTTTCATGATCTCTTGACAGACACATGTTGAATGCACTTAGTCATATTATTTTCTCTTTAGGATCATTGGACATTTTCTGGCTTTTGTACATCACTTTGCTGTGTTTGGTAATGTTTAAATATTAAATGAAAACTCACTGTGGTGTTGTTTAGATCGTCCACCTGATGGCAGTACTGTTCCACAGCCAATATACGATCAGCCAACTCATTCATATTTAGCTAAAGGTGATCATGTGTTATTATCACGTCACACAACTGATAAACATTGTTTACATAATAATAATGTTTGATGTATTCATGTGCTCACCTGGCTGATCTGACCGTCCAACGTTTGGATTTTTTGCGTCAGATCGTCTCTGGACTCCTTGAGTGCCTGGATTTCAGTCAGCAGGTCTTGGATTAAAGCCATACACTGAGGAGCAAAGCCAGGTTTAAAATCACATTTCCACCTTTGAAGATTTATTAGGTTTTCTTTCATACCCCTCCTACTGGGCAATTTACTTGGAAAAATCACACTTTGAATAGGAAATCTCTATTGCTTGAACCGTGAAAAGGAGGTTAACGCATAAAAGAGCATTGCTTAATAAGTAAAGCACATCTTCTGTATGGGTAATATACTCTATGTGAGCTTCTTGTGACCTTTAACCCCAGTAGAGGTTACTATGACAACACAAGCCTGGGAATCACTACTGGATCAAGCAGGAAATGCATTGCTGTCTGCTCTTCTACTGTTATGTGTGCATAACCCCTAATGTTATTGTCTAACCTGCTTCACTTTTATTACTGTTTGCTTTCTTCTGAGGTTCTGTTAGATGAACAAATTTGTCTTGGGATTTCTCTACTGGACTCAAAGAGAAACTAATTTATGGAGAAACTGATGTAACAATGATGAATAAGTGTTTGAACTGACAGTACCCGGATGGTTAATGATTGTGACACCCATTAAGACACACATTTCACATTTACACATTCCTTTCCATATCATTTTGGACACAGGCCTTTTTTATCTTGTTTATCAACATAGATATGTACACTAGATGTCGCCTTGGCTACGGCAGTTCATTGGACCGAATGCGTCAAATAGAGCCGCCATCTTGAAACAGGGGAACCCCGCATCAGCGTCATTATAGGCAAAGGTGTAGCGGAAATAAAACACCATAAATCGTCATGAAAGCTATATTCTTGGTTTTCTTTTGGTTCGTTTCAACAATCAAGCTGGTCAAGCAAGCCTCCCACCCTGGTTAATCTGGTGGGCCAGTTGGTCTTGACCAGCTAAGACCAGCCTGACTAACTTAAAAAGTGCCCAAATCCCATCTAAAACCAACCTGCTTCTACACCAGCTAAAATCAGGCTCGGAGACCAGTTGAAATCAGCTTAAGCTGATTGGCTGGTGTTATCTGGTTTAAGGTGGAAGAAGCTTGTTTAAGATGGTCCTCTCAGCCTGGCAAATCCGATCAAGCTAGTCTTCCATCCTGGTTAAGCTGGTGCTGACCGCTGGTCTTGACTAGCTAAGACCAGCATGACCAACTTAAAAAAGTGCCCAAAACCCATCTAAAACCAACCTGCTACACCAGCTAAAATCAGGCTCGGAGACCAGTTGAAATCAGCTTAAGCTGATTGGCTGGTGTTATCTGGTTTAAGGTGGAAGAAGCTTGTTTAAGATGGTCCTCTCAGCCTGGCAAATCCGATCAAGCTAGTCTTCCATCCTGGTTAAGCTGGTGCTGACCGCTGGTCTTGACTAGCTAAGACCAGCATGACCAACTTAAAAAAGTGCCCAAAACCCATCTAAAACCAACCTGCTACACCAGCTAAAATCAGGCTCGGAGACCAGTTGAAATCAGCTTAAGCTGATTGGCTGGTGTTATCTGGTTTAAGGTGGAAGAAGCTTGTTTAAGATGGTCCTCTTAGCCTGGCAAATCCGATCAAGCTAGTCTTCCATCCTGGTTAAGCTGGTGGGTCAGCTGGTCTTGACTAGCTAAGACCAGCCTGACCAACTAAAAAAGTGCCCAAAACCCATCTAAAACCAACCTGCTACACCAGCTAAAATCAGGTTGGGTGACCAGTTGAAATCAGCTCAAGCTGGTTGGCTGGTTTTATCTGGTTTAAGGAGGAAGAAGCTGGTTTAAGAAGGTCCTCTCAGCCTGGCAAAGCTGGATAGGCTGGTGGGTCAGTTGGTCTTGACCAGCTAAGACCAACCTGACCAACAAAAAAGTGCCCCAAACCAAACTAAAATCTAAAACCAACCTGCTACACCAGCTAAAACCAGGCTGAGAGACTAGTTGAAACCAGCTCAAGCTAAGCTGAACTCTGGCTGAGTTAACCTGGTCTCCCAGCCTGGTTTTAGCTGGTGCTGGTTTGGGTTAGAGTTTATTTTAGCAGGCTTTATGTCAAAAATATAAAATGTATAATCATTCCTTCACAAGGCATAATATAGATTTGCTTTCATCAGGAGGGCGTTCAGAGGGAATACGGTAAGTACGATTTTTGAAATGGGGGCATTCAGATGTTCTTGTGGGGCATTTGCAAGATTACACCAAGAATATATTAAACTTTAAATACTGTCTGCAAGCATGTGCGTAGTAACCGCAGGGGACCGGAAAACATGTCAAGGCCATAGACTGTAAAAAATATGGACGTACTAATGTCTGTGAAGTCACCAATACGTTTGTGAAGAGCTTTTTTGAAGCCAATAGTTGGCAGGGCCTGGCATCGCCATCTGGGCATTGCGTCACCACGCATCACTTACGGATAACCGAAAATGGGTAAAGAGACGGGATGTGGGTGAAACTGAAGTGGCTGGTTGCTGAAACCACACCCGCCTAGCTCGACAGTAGTGACAGCAGTGGCAGTTCACCGTCACTCAAGTGGCCACGCCCTTAATTATGCAGAAGTTTAAGGGTTAATATAACTTAACCGGATGAGTTGCCCCTCACAGTTGTCATGAAGGGCAAAATTAGCTATATAGACCAAAACCACTTTTTTGTACAAGGCTATAAACACACTTTCTGGGGTCTATGGGTTAGGAATGGGACGGTATGAAAATTTCATATCATGATTATAGTTACCAAAGTTATCACAGTTCTCAATATTATCATGTTTTTTTTAAATGAGATGGAAATGTTAAAAAACAACTGATACACACACTGAAAATATTTGTTTTATTTTTGAAAATCACAATTTAAAGGAACAGTATGTAGGATTGTGGCCAAAACTGGTACTGCAATCACAAAACTTGTGGCTAAAACTGGTACTGCAATCACACAACTGGTGGCCAATACACAACATGACAACATAAACATCAGTTGAGGGCTGCAACTCCACTTTTTAAATAGTCTCGCGTAGCCAGACCTTCAATACTGAAGATCTGGTGTTTTTCGCTGCTTTTTCTGGACAAAGCCCGCCCACAAGCTGTTTGACCGACATGTCAAACAACCAATCACAGTTTGTTTCGTCTAGCGTCACGTTTCAGACTCCTCACAATAACGAGCCGGCTGGCAACAAGTGAGTTATTGAAATTACCACCCGCAATCGAATAGCATCTAAATAAACAACATTACTCTCCATAGGACAACGTTGTGCACTTCATCAACAGCCACACCAATGTGACGCTCCCGTTAAACATCTGTTTAAAGCATATCTCTCTACATTTTAACACATACAAGCAATTCAGGAGAACCGAACTTTTTGACTCCACTAACTGCCTCAAGCAAAACTCTTGGACGTCTTTTAGAGAGTCGATGCCGTGAACTTTGCATATTTTTGAGAATCCAATGTTTAGCTGATCATGATAACTGCTCATTATTATCCACATGAACACGACTGATTCTCTTCCTCAATGGAACGTCAGAGCTTTGTTTTCCAGGGACCGAAACTAATCGTGACACTCGCGTCTCCTGGAAATCCGGTTTATTTCAACCAATCAAAAGACGACTTTAAACATTCTCACAGGGTTTCCAGAAAAGTGTACGAAAAACATCAGACGTTCAGCCAACAGTTTGTGGGCGTGACGTCTGAGGCTGAGACTACTTTTTAAATGACAATATCCTGGCCGGACCACTGTTGTCAGTGATACATAAGTATTTAAAATAATTTAATATGTTATGTCCCTGAAATTATTTCTGTGGTAAAAAAATAAATAAATCTGTCTAATAAGTTTATCGTGAATGAATACAATAAATTATCCCTTAAATACTTCTAAACTATGTTGCATGTGCGCGCCTGCGTCAAACTGATTCTGCCTGGACAGGATTTACCGCGAGTTTTCAAAATCACGGTAATCAAACACGGTTGTAATGATAACTACATTTTAAACGATAATACTAACCGGCAGGACATTTTATTGTGGTTAATCAAGAAACCGGTAATCGTCCCATCCCTAAGAATTAAGCCATCTTCGAGCTGCCCGCCGATGAATTGCAGTTTAAGTCACATTTACAGTGGCCACTTCCTAACATTCAGCCAATCGCAAGCGAGCGTATCAGCCAATTATTTCTTGTACACAAGCTGGGTCGTGATCTGTCTTGTCAGTCTCAATTTGCTCATTCATTGTTGTTTACATGATCTGTAAGTTTTAATTTTCATATTTGACCCCGGAAGCGATAGGGTGTAATACATTTTACCTGCATGTATGTCATTTAAAAAACAAGTTGCCAAATGACACAGTGTGCCCCTCTAAATGGTCTATATTTTGTAAATTTGGTAGCTTTATTATACTCGTTTTGAGAGCTCTCCTCAGTAGTATTTAGGTCATAGGAACAGCAATTCTCCACAACAGTAACTTTTAAAAAACGCATCTAGAATAAAAACAGAAAATACAATGCCTTTTTACACAAACCCATACATTTTTTAAAGAATACCAACAGGAAAGCTGAATCCACACAATTGGGCTACACCAAAACTGTAAACTAGCCTGGCGTATCACCATAGCCTTTTCAATCTTGTGTCACTTTGTAACTATGCCAGCGTATCGGTCACAGTGCCCATATTTACCCATCAACCCATTCCACACCTAACCATCTGTTGCTATGAGTTACTGACGACCAAAACAACACAGGACCTGTGAAGGGAAAACATCAGTGAGCACTTTACAATACACCTGGACCTGGTAAACATGACATATTTACACCCTTTTCTGTGGAATGTAAATGAGCATACTGAATTCAATGGTTTGAATCCAAATCACCTGGTCAATCATTAGAAAGCATGGAATGGGATGTTAGGTTTGTTAAGACCCCCTCAACGATCTTCATTAAACATTTATCTATGAAGAACAAACGATTCCTGTGTAGTCAGCGTGAAGACACACCATGGTTCTGTTCCAAAACCTATACGGTACAATGCTGTAAAAATAAAGGTGCTACAAAAAGTCCTTTGAGGACCCCAACATTTTTTTCTATGACATCACTGTAAAGAACCTTTTCACCAATTTTGCCAGTTAATGAGATATATACACTTAAAAGCAGCTGACATTTTGCAACCAAGCTGACACACACATCTGACGGCAGCATTGTCGTGGACAACCTGCACAATGCGTTAAGCAATTATGTACAGAGCTCACGCAGTCAGTCGTGCATTTCATTCCTCTTCAGCCTCCCAGGATTTATCTGACAGCTGGGCTGCCGGGGTCGACCGGGGGCACTGGCGGATAACCACGGATGACTCCAAACATGTCCAAATGACACATTAATGATTAAGAAGATGCCCCGGACCTCCCCGTGCACTCTTTTACGGCGCCTAATGTCACAGGAGCGTGCATGAAACAAACGGCTACGCTGCGGGAGGTTAAGTACTGTCGGCTTATCGGTGAATGAAGAAAGACGAGGAGCGGTGGTGATCGCAGACTTGTCTGACCAGATTATACATCAGGCAATATGAGACTTTCTTTTGACAGATAAATGGGTATAACAGTATGTACTGACTTTGAAACTTTGAAAATGTTTTCCTGGCCTGGAAAGCAAACGATAAAACAGCCAACAAGTGTCCTGTATAAACGAGTTTAGGAAACGTTTCCCAGGATGCGACAGGAACTGGTGCACTGAACTTAAAAGTCCCCTGATATGTTCATTTTTCAAGATGTAATGGTGTCTCCAGAATGTGCCTGTGAAGTTTCAAGTCCAGACACCCTTTATAGATCATTTATTATACTATGTTGAAAAGGCCCATTTTGGGTGTGCAGGTAAAAGTCTCTTAAATGCAAATGGGCTGCTGCTTCCCTCCCCGTTTACTGTTATCTATACCGAAAACATATCCCATTTTACAATCACCTTACTTCATTGTTCATGATGAATGTGCCATAATGAATTATGTAAAGAAGAACAGCTTGTCCCATAAAGGCCGAAGTATGGTCAATTTTTTATGCGTATGCAAGGGTCCGCATACATGTAAAAATTGTGCAACCTTTCATACTTCTATTTGTGTTATTTTTAAGTTTTTATGACCCTTTAATTTTAAAATGCAGAAAAAGTATTAAAAGGATCAAACTAGTACTCAAACTACTACATAAACTAAAGGGGGTTGCACACCGGCGAACACATTGTTTTCTATGAGTAAACGCACACCGGCGCCGACAGGTGGCGCCTGTCTGCACCGCCCAGCTACGACTCAGGACCTTGCTAAAATCCCTGTCGCGCCACTCACATAGTTTAACATTAAATAACATCATATTTGTAGCAAATCAATAATGATTAACATTGGCTGCTAACGTATATTTTGCATTTTGAAGTAGACGCTATCTGATGAAGCTGGCGCTATTTAATGCAAACTTCCAGTTTACGATACCTCAGAGTTGTCCTAGAGGCGACAATGCGGCACTGAGCGGCGCGTCCGGTGTGCGACCCCCTTAATAGTCTATTAATAAAGGCATGGGCTTATTAGTAACTGACACAAATGACACAAATGAGTTCATTAATTAACAGCTATAGATGATTTCAGCAGCAACAACATAAACAAATGTCTTTTGTGTACTAAACACAACTTCCTTCCACATGAAATCAATAACTACAGTAATTTTACAGTAGTTTATTTCTGATAAGTAAATAACCTTCGTTTATATATCATATCTAACGCATATCAACAACGATTACACTGACCTAATGTTACTGTTTTAAATGTATGTATACAATGTTAGCTACAGGTCGTTAATTTCTTGCCTGGCTGCCAAACCTCTCTGCACAGTTGTGATCCATGCTCACCGTCTCCCCTCGTAACAAACCAAAACATTTTATTTTCAATAAGGTATTTGTTTCAGAAATCAGTTTAGCCACTAGCCAGAGCAATAAATACATACCGGAAGTTCACAACGATTTTTCAAGCACGTAACTGCAACAAAGTGCGTGCGTCTGTCTAAAGCCCGGTATACAGTGCAGGATTTCTGCCCTCCTATAAGATCATTACCTTATCACACTGTGCGACATGATTCGTTTAAACTCTGGTACGACAGGCATGTAGACTGTACGATGATGACGCGGAAGCTTTGGCGGCTGCGTCACATGTTAACGCAACGTCACCAGCATGCGCTCGTGGTAAACAAATACCAGCGCGCAGGTTGTAGCAGCAAACACTGTGCGCTGATCATGCTGAATTTCTGACACTGTCAGAAAACTATCGTAGGCTACCTTTGGACGCAAGACCGGGAAAACGGTCGTGTTTGAACCTCTCTCATTGGAACATCCGATGAAGAGTCACGATCACAGAAATTGCGATGATTATTTCACAATGGCAATCTTTCGTCTGGGACAGCAAATAATCGTGCAGTGTATCCCGGACTTATTGAAACCGTCTATAGTAAATATACTCTTCGCACATCCTTAGTTAGTTACTATGACTCCAGTCCTAGTTAAGGTTATCACTACATTAGCACAGGATTAATCAATTTCTTTATTTACTATTAGTTCATGTTAAAGCATGAACATACTGTGTGTATATGTTATGTTGAGCCAATTTGTGTTAAATATTAATTCCCCCTAATCCTCAGCATGCAACGATTAATGACACATGCAATACTATAGACAGTTTCATCGGACACACATGTTGTCGCGCTTGTGAACAGAACTTAACTTACGGCCTCTGTTTGTTTAATGGTCTGGGTAGTGGCTAAACTGAACTCTGGAACAAATACCTCGTCGAAAACAACAAATGTTTTGTTTTTCTAAAGACGAGGGGAGATGGCAATCATGGTTCACCACTATGTGAAAGGACGTTTGGCAGCCGATCTGTAGTTAAGATTGTATACGTACACATTTTACACAGTAAAGTTAGTTCAGTGTAGTTTTTAATACACTTAAGCTGTAATTTGAACTAATGTAATCTTGTTGTTTATTTGACTTGTTATCAGAAATAAACTACTCTTAAAGGACTCTGTTGTTATTTAATCTCTGCAGAGTTTACCGGAAATTGTGTGTGTTCCACGAAAGCCGTTTGTTTATGTTGTGTCTGGTGAAACCGTCTACTGTATACTGTGTATGTAAGTGCTGTTGTTATGGACATCATATCAGTGATATTTAAATATTCAGTCTCATGATGTGTAAAACAGAGATGTTTGGAGAGTGTTTGTGGAACACGAGACACAGATGGTGTTATCTGAGAATGGAGCTCAGTGTCTTTAGCTCATTGTTTCGTTCCCTGTCATCAGTCATCTATAGATGACAGACACTGATGAGATATTTAAGCTCCTGTAGACCCCCAGGAGTGCAGTCGCTGACCCGCCCTGGGTGTGTGCACATGATGGGCTTCGGCTCTATTGAACCCTCTCCAATGAGAAAGCCTTTTGAGCTGCAATTCAACTCTGTATCTTGAAGAGAATATAAATGTAGATTATAAATTATAAATCTTTAATAAAAATGAAACAGAAGTGTTCTTCAGATGTTGAAGGTTCTTTATGGAACCGTTACCATACAGCAAAAATAAATTGTTCTTCTATGGCATCATGAAGACTCTTTACAGACGGTTTCATCGGACGCACATGCGTTGACGCGACTACGCGTCTGGTCGGAACTTTACTTCCGTTTTCATTTTTATTAATAGTCGTACTAGTTGCTAAACTGAACTCCTGAACAAATACCTTGTTGAAAATAACAAATATTTTGGTTTCCTAGGTAATCTATAAGTGTTGTTTATTTTGCTTGTTATATAAATTAACTACTTTAACGACTTCGTTGTTATTTATTCTTAGCGGAGTTTACCGGAAGTTACGTGTTGACCACGAAAGCCGCTTGTTTATGTTGTTACTGCTGAAACTGTCTATAGACACTTTTTTCGCCGCACGTGCGTTGTCATGGTTACGTGTCTGGACTGAACTTATCTTGCAGTTTTTGTTTGTTTAATGGTCTGGCTAGTGGCTAAACTAAAACCTAATCGAAATGTTTTGGTTTTCCTAAAGACGAGGGGAGACGGAAATCATGGATTACTGTTTTGTGAAGAAAGGTTTGGCAGCCGATCTGTAGTTAAGGTTGCATACATTATATAGTTAACATTTTACACAGTAACGTTAGCTCAGTGAAACACTTTAGCTATGATTTGAACTAAGGTCATCTACTTGTTTATTCTCCTTTTTATCAGAAATAAACTACTCTAAAAGCGGTCACCCGCAGTTACGAGTCATTCCAAAAATATTTTTTATGATATTCGGGTCGCAGTCGGTCGGGTTGTTTGAAATAAAGATGCAAATTAACTAATTTAAACAATTACTACTTTTAAAAAAATGCGGGTCGGGTACAATATTATTCTTAGTTAGTTGAAAACGTCGGTCGGGTGCAGGTTGTTTATACATTGACCCGCGCATCACTGGTGTGCACACCAAAGCTTTTGTTTTAAATTGTTTCCAATGGAAGCGCAGCCTGTGTTTTTTACGTGCTGAAAGCCAGCACTCTTGAAAAATATTCAACTTTGTGTGAAAAGCTCAGCTCGTCAATGTCAGTTCTCACACGGCCATCCAATCACAGTGGAGTTGGGGCGGTACAAATATTACAACAACCAACCGGCGCATCGTACAACAACTGATAAACAAAGTATCACAGCAACCAAAGCGCTTTGGTGTGCACACCCCCTTAGAATAATTGAAAACATGAGCGGCCGAGAACCGAAACTTGAAAATTTTCAATTTTGGGTGAAGCGCTTAGCTCATCACTGTCACTTCTCACTCGGCCGTCCACTCACAGTGGAGTTGGGGCGGCACAAATATCGCAACAACCAATCGGCGCATAGTACAACAACTGATAAACAAAGTAAAAGTATCACAGCAACCAAAGCGTTTTGGTGTGCACACCCTAGTGTTGGGCGATATGCCCCATTTTGAGATCATCCTATCTTCAGCCTGGCTGTGAGATCATTGAAATGCATATCATAAACAGGATTAATACCTAGTAATCTGACTTCGGATAGAGGACAGCTCTCTGCACGTACGCCAATATGCAGCCGGTCATATTTTAAACAAAAAGTAAAGTTTGCCTCAGCTCGCATGAAACGCATTAAACTGAACAAACACATAAGGATTACTACTTTAGTTTATGTTTAGACTTCGGACAGATGCGAGAGCGCGTGCATGTGCGACAGAGAGAAGCGCAGCTGGATTTAGTGCTAGGAGTCCAAGACACGCGCATTAAGTGCAGGTACGTGCAAGAAACAATTCTCTATTTACAAGCTCTCCGCTTAAAGTGAAGCCCACAAACATGCAATGTGGGTGTTAATGTAAAACTACGAAGATGATTATAACCATTCGCCAACTATCGTCATGACTATCGCCATGAAAGCCTGCCATTGGCGATATGTCTGAAGATCGTCAATACACCATACTATCGTCTATCGGCACAACCCTAGCACACCCCCTTAGAATAATTGAAAACATGAGCGGCCGAGCACCGAAACTTGAAAAATGTTCAATTTTGGGTGAAGCGCGTAGCTCATCAATGTCACTTCTCACACGGCCATCCAGTCACAGTGGAGGAGGGGCGGGACAAATATCACAACAATCAAACAGCACATCGTTCAATGACATAACAAAGCAAAAGTATCATAGCAACCAAAGTTCTCAGCTGAAAAAAGCTGGCAACAGTCGGCATCCACCTGGCGTTTTTCAGCAACGTTTAAACGCTTTGGTGTGCACGCTACCTTAGGCAGTATGGTATGTTTTATGTATGTGAACTCATAAATAACCAATTCATACTGTAATACCAAGTCCATAACCCCAACATAAGATTATTTAACATGTGCAAGACATATCTTTCATAAGATATGTAGTAGAGATTTTTATTTTAAGTAATATGTTTATTCATATACCCAAACATGAAACGATTACAAAAAAACCCATGGTGGTGTGAAATACGGATAAATTCTTTATAAATTCACCTTTGCTGTGTTGTTTTAAACCATGGTTGGGTCAGATAAGGACATTTAACAGGTCAATTTAACACAATGGTTAGGTTTATCCATATTTTACCAACAAGCAACAACCCCATCATATTTTACACCATGTTTAGAGTCTTTCTCATACGTGTACCAACTTAAGAACAGATTGAAACACATGATGATGCTTTCTGGTGTGTATAAACAAAATAAAGCTCGTTGCATCCTTCATGCACAGTTGGTGTTTACCTTTGACACGCCATCCTCGTTTCCCTGCGCCTTTCTGCGGAGCTGCATGAGTGTCCACATGTCATTGACAGCACTGTCAGATTTGATGAGCTGAGAGGCGCTGGGCAGAGACTCCAGCACAGACATCTGCTCCTCCATCCGTCTCACTTTCTCCTCCATTACTTTATACGGGACTGATTTATCCACGGGTAAGGCTTTAGTCTGAGGTGGGCCGCCATGCTCGTGGTCAGCATCTTTCCAGGCAGTTGTGATCGTCTCGATCTTCAGGTGTCCCAGGATGGCGTTCAGTAAAGCGTGCAATGCGCTGAAGTTGACAGATCCAACATCTGGAGTCCCTATAGAGAGGTCCAGCAGCTCGTGCAAGCTGATGTCCGTCATCTTTTTTAAGCCTATGTAAAGTTAATCTAATTTAAAAGATGTTTATGATGATAAATACTAAATGCTGTTGAAAATGAAACCGACAATCAGAGATGAGTTTGTTGTTGGCATTAGTTACGATCGCCAGACTAGAATCCGAATCGAAGTTTAGTCTATTTTCAAACATAATCACTGAATTGTCGCACTAAATCGCGTTCTCGTTTTTGTGAAGCCTGTAAAGTTGTCCGAAGTCTTTTATTTGCTGCGCCTGAAAACCTGCCATCATTTAATTTGCGTGGTGTTACCGGTAGCTGTGCTTTTGGTGAATTGTTTCAAGTTTGCTCTTCCATTGACGTTGTCCCGCCCACCAAAGACACTCGTTGGTTGTGATGCTGAGTAGTGTTTAGGCAGTCCATCCTAATTGAATACATTCACTGTCAGTCAAAAGAAAACGCTCTATGTTGTGACTTGTGAGTGGCGGCGTCTTTGGTTGCTTAGCAACTGATTCATCGCAGTAGCGGTTGTACTGCACGTGAAGACAGAGCGAGTCAAATAATTAATGAAATATTACAAATAATAAATTTATTACGTTAATTAAAATAATTTTATGGAAATTAATGTACAAAATGTATGCATTTTGCAGACCCTTACTTACAGCGCATTACATTTTATCTTTAGGCTAACGTTAGTAGATGTGTGTTCCTGGGATTGAACACACAACCTTTTGCGCTGCTACCGTAATGCTCTACCAACTGAGCTACATAAACATAAAACGCATTACACCAACAAAACACAAAGACATCCTTATTGTCACTACCACAGGTGTAGATGTATCTATATCATAGTAACTAAAGATAATTCAGATTAATTAAAAACATTTTCTTTGACTACATTAAAATAGCATAGCCTAAATGTTAGGTAAAAATAAAACATGATGATGTATTTCATTTTTTGTATCAGAGGTAAAAGTAAAGAATGAGGACCATTATTTGTATTTTTATTAATATTATTAATACTATTATCAGTGAAATGACTCTCACTGTAACCGTTTTTATTATTAAAAAGTGTCCTAATTTATAATGAATTAGAGTGTGTATGTAAACAACAATCAACAATTATATTAAAATTAAGAGCTTAAATGCCTTACCCACTATATAGACGGTTTCAGCAGTAACAACATAAACAAGCGCTGTCGTGGTCCGCACGTAACTTCCGGTAAACTCCACTAATAATAAATAACCACAAAGTACTTTAAACGTAGTTTATTTATATAACAAGCAAAAGACAACAACACATAGATTACATAGAAAACCAAAACATTTGTTATTTTCGACGAGGCATAAAGAGATCAACTAGTCAGACCATTAAAAAAACGAAACCGGAAGTAAAGTTCGGATCCAGACGTGTATCACGTGCGTCCGATGAAACCGTCTATATACTGGGACAGTACTGGGACAGTACCCTTTTAAAAAGATACCCTTTGTACCCAAAAAGTGCATATAAGGTACAGTTCAAAGATACATATTTGAACCTAAATGGCAGTGGTGTAGTGCAGGGTATACGCAGGTATACAGAGTATACCCTCTTCTTTATTTGATGGCATGGGGTATACCCACTTCTACTTTAACAAAAATGGGGGCATAACTTAAAGGGGTCATATTATGAGATATTTTTAAGATGTAAAATAAATCTTTGCTGTCCCCAGAGTGTGTATATGAAGTTTTATCTCAAAATACCATATAGATAATTTATTATAGCATGTTAAAATCACAAATTTGTATGCCTGAGCAAAAGTTTGCAGTTTTTGGGTGTGTCATTTAAAATGCAAATGAGCTGATGAAATGCAAACACTGATCACAATGATGGTGGTTTCTTGTAACTGAAACTCAATTGTGCTGTCAAGTATTACTTTTCTCCATCTTTCGCTTTGAACTAAATGGCAGTGCTGTGATTGGATAGTGCAGATAAAGGGGGCGGTATTATTGTAATTCGCCTTGCTATCTACCTCACAAAACAGGCGAAAACGGACTAATTTTTGACAGTTTAATCAACAATATTAAAACTGGTGTGTGTACATTTTAGCAGCATCTAGTGGTGAGATTGTGAATTGCAACCAACAGATCACCCCTCAATTTTAAAACGCATATGGTAGCTGCCACAGGACAAACATGTCGTCGTCTAGGGACGAAATCTGCTCGGTAGAGCAGTTTGTTTGTTGAGGGCTACTGTAGAAACATGACTCCAAATTCCATGTTAAGCCCGGGATACACTGCACGATTATTGGCTGTCCCAGACGAAAGATTGCCATCGTGAAACTATCGATTTCTGTGATCGTGGCTCTCCATCGGTGGTCCTATGTCGTACAGTGAGAGAGGTTCAAAGACGGCCGTTTTCCCGGTCTTGCGTGCAAAGATAGCCTACGATAGTTTTCTGACAGTGTCAGAAATTCGGCATGATCACCGCACAGTGTGTTTGCTTCTACGACCTGCGCGCCAGTATTTGTTTACCACGAGCGCATGCTGGTGACGTTGCGCAACGTGTGACGCTGCTGCCGAAGCTTCCGTGTCATCGTCGTACAGTCTACATGCCTCTCGTACCCGAGTTTAAACAATACATGTCGCACAGTGTGATAAGGTAATGATCTTATAAGAGGAAGAAAATCGTGCAGTGTATTCCGGGCTTAAGAGGACAGTGGTGTATGTAGATAAAAACGTCTCATTCTATGATTATAAAAACAATACAGTTCATTAGGTCTTTATACACCACTGATAATATAGTTATGTATATTATATTGCTTTTCTGTCAAGAGATCCTTTTAAAGGTTATACAATGTACCCTCAACTTTTATGTTAAAGGGACACTCTACTTTTTTGATAATATGCTAATTTTCCAGCTCCCCTAGAGTTAAACATTTGATTTTTACAGTTTTGGAATCCATTCAGCTGATCTCTGGGACTGGCGGTAGCATTTTTAGCATAGCTTAGCACAATCCATTGAATCAGATTAGACCATTAGCATCGCGCTAAAATATAACCAAAGAGTTTGGATATTTTTTCTATTTAAAACTTGACTTGTGTACTAAGACCGACGGAAAATTAAAAGTTGTGTTTTTCTAGGCCGATATGGCTACGAACTATACTCTCATTCTGGCGTAATAATCAAGGACTTTGCTGCTGTAACATGGCTGCAGCAGGCGTAGTTATATTTTTTGGCCATTTTGCCTTTTGTTTAAACAGTGAATGAGGAGAGGACAGGAAAGTACGGGGATGAGATAGGTGGGTATGGGATTGGCAAACAACCACGAGCCGGGAATCAAACTCGGGTCTCCGAAAGTGCGAAAGCATCACGTGTCGGAGCACTGCCTACTATACAATCAGCGCCATCACAAACCCATATTTCAGAATGGCCGAAATTAAGCAGATTTGATGTGAAAGTATTTGATAAACCAAGAGTATTCGGTTAATATCAGTATTTCATTTTGACGGAGATGGCGTTTAGCGGCTTTTCATCTGAGCTCCTGTTTAACAAGGTAACATTTTAAAGGGGCAGTTTCCCGGACAGGGATTAGACTAGTCCTAGACTAAAATAAATGTAAGAGCTGACATATCTTAAAACCCTCTGTTTTGCATCAAAATGCACACAAGTAATGTTTTCAGTAAGGCATGTTTGTTCAAACTAGTTATATTACCTAATTAAACTAAGGCCTAGTCCTGGGTTAAGTTAATCCCTGTCCGGGAAACCACCCTAATATGTATAAGAACTTAAATCAACATGTTTATTTGTTTTGGAATAAAAAATCCCTCTAGCCAACAGGGGGTCTTGCCCCCCGCAAGCAATGTGGAAAAATAAAGTGCATCAATTTAGGCAAACCATAAACAAAGAGAAATAAGCATGAAAGACTAAAAATAGTTTTAATCCCATATATAAATATATTTATTTTAAAAAATTCAACGTGTCATTATCATTTTTACAATAAGGTACATTCAAGTGACCAGGTAATTACATCACATTTTCCCTTAACATCCCATAGATTGCCCTGAAACAAACGTAAAACTGAACGGTTTCCGTTAAACAAACAGAACACAGAAAAATACTAACATACATGTAAATATTCTACCTTCATGCAGATGAAGTCGCAGTATGTGTATTGTAAAGAATAAACCAAGGGCTCCCTGATATACAAATATTACTTTTGACATGCGGTCAACTTGATTTTAATATAGAAGCCATTAAAATTGTAATTCACATTTTTTTCTATCTCTGTCTTTGTTTTTAATGATTAAATCAGAGTCATGCAAATATTACTTCAGAGAAATAAAGACAAAACTCAAAAATAAAGCAAATTGCTAGGGAGTGTTTCATTCTTTGGCAAAATTGTTCTCTTAAAAAAAAGAAAAGCAAACAAAAAAATTAAAACAACATAAACAATAATAAACCCTAATCTATTTACTGACTGCAAATAAGAAGTCAAGTGACTTACATTAAAGTTAGTGAAAGAATGATGTTTCTCATCCTTATCGTACATTTACAGCACAGTGTACACTTGAAATATATTCCACAGCTCAGTGAATTATTGCCATTGCACTTTTATCTTTAATAACTCAATTCATAGAATATTTCATATAAAAGTGAGTCTACAAACCCGAGTTTACTGACTACTTTTACATTCTTTAGCAATTTTTAGATGTTTAGACGTTGTATGGATAGGAGCTGCATAATGATTTTTTTAATGTGTTTGAAACAATTTGAGGTTGAGTAAAGTTTCAAAGTAGCTCAAACTTTCAAAAACATCCAAGTAATCTATATTTATATTGGAGGAAAGATGTTTTGGGTCTTCCAGTTGACATAGCAGATAGTGACTACCGTTACACAGTCCAAATGATATAAAACATGAACATTTTTTAAAGATACAGCACTTTGAGTTCCTTAGAAGAGTAAACTTTATGTGCAAGTAAAAAACAGAATGTGTAACGCTGATGCACTTGAGAAAGAATGGATATTAGGAGCAGGTGCTTCCCAAGTTTAGAATGCTGAAGGATAAACCAGATAAAGGAACGGCCATCAAAGGTCATCTGTATATGCTCAGTAATGACTGGAGATACTGAGATCGTACTTCTGGCACTTGTGTCTTTTAAAAACTGTCATAATCAGTATTTCGTCGACTGATAATAGCTATCCACTCCACCGCGAAGAAAGATACCGTACCCAGGAAGCCCATCACAACCATGATGAGAAGCTGCCAGTGTAGGAGCAGGTAGTTGCTGTAGAAGAAGGCTATGGCAGCTGTGATGGACTGCAGAGACAGAGACAGACTTGGAGGAAACATCTCATTTTGAATATAAACACAATTCCAAAGATTTTCCAAAGAGTGAATTGTTAAAATATGGCCCTAGTAATATGTCAGTCAAATTCCCCCACACATCACCTCTTTATCAGATGATGAGAAAGCTACATCTAACAGCAGCCAGGACTTGGTCATCTCCATCTAAAACGCTATTCACATCTAACTCCCATTTCCTACAGATCATTTCAAACACACGTGCACTCACACACATCATCAACTCCTCCCTCTTCACTGGCACTTTCCCCAATACATTTAAGTAGAGGCCAGTGTTACTCCGCTGCTTAAAAACCCACACTTATTCCCTTAGATGCTGACAACTACGGCCCACCTCGACATCCTGCTGTGTAAACACTTCAAGAGCTGTTTTTAACCAGGTATCTTGAATGCTCTCTCAGAACAACCTGATCACAAACAGTTGGGCTTCAAGAGCAACCATCCAGCACTGCTCTCAGTCACTGAAGCCCAGCAGCTAGCAAAGTCTGAGTGTATACTCCCTGTCCTCATTCTACTAGATCTGTCTGCTGCCAACGAAACACTTAATCACCTTTATCACTTTAATCACATCACTGCAAATCACAGGAATTGGATTGCATTAGTTTAAATCTGACCTCTCAGGTAGATACTTTAGGGTGTCTTGGAGGGGAAGCTGTCCAAATCACATAACATGATTACTGGGGTCCCCCAAGGACCAGTGTTTGGACCACTTCTATTCTTTATTTATACAACATCCCTATGACCCATTATAAAATCACCTGGCTTCTCTTACCACTGCTATGCAAAATATAACCAAATGTTCTTCTCTGCCTAACCAGACAATCCCACTGTGGAGGCAGAGCATCGCAGCCTGCCTGGACGACATCTCAGCTTTATTAAGAGAACACCATCCTGACCTTTACCTGAAATGTTTTTTTGTTCCATGAATACTTGACAGGAACATGTTGAAAGCTCTGTCTATTACAAAAAATATACTTGTAATCTTTTCTCTTTCCTTAAACAGGTTGTGTCTCTAAAGAATGCTGAAACTTTGTAAGCTGAAAGTAACTTTGTAGAGCACTTCTCATGTTATTGCTTCCCTATGATGAATTACTTAAGAATGTTTAAAAAAAGTAAATTCAAACCTGTACAAATTTGAAGACTGCAAATGCAGGGGCGCTGTCTTCCCGGAACAATAAACCCACAATACTGATAAGCTGAGTGTTGAAGCAACTGTCACCCAGGCCCAGCAAGAAACTGCATATCAACGCCACAAGGATGCTACAAAAAGCAAAACCAGTGAAAAAATGAATACAGAGATAACAATAAACAGCTTCATTGTTTTAATGTTTGGTATGTTTGCCATATAAGCTAAATTTTCAAAGCCCATTCTATTTTAGTACACTACTGTCACTGTTTCCTCATACCATACCTAGGCTGCATGTAAGCTCGCATTTGTGTGCCTTCCTCTGGAGCCACAGGAGCATCACTTGCTATGTTGAGGAAAATAAGGTAGAATGCCACAAAATGGGTAATGAGCCCAAGAAACACCACTGGGTTTCTGCCGTAGCGGTTACACTTGTCCAGAATCCCAAATATTCCCCCTCCTGGTCAAACAGAGAACAGTTTATTACAGTACATCTACTGTGTTATGTTAAAATTACATTTACATTTATTTGGTAGATGTTTTTATCCAAAGTGACTTGAAGGGCATCACAAGGTAAAAAAAAATTCAGTATCAAAGGAAATACACTCTGTGTGTACGGACTTACCCAGTATTTCCCCAACACCAATTAAAATTCCTGAGAGCCCAATGAGACCCTTGGCGTCTTCTCCAAATTGAGACATGGCCCCTAGACATGTCCCGTACACCCCACTGTAGAATGTTAGCTCGAGCCCTGGAAAACCACAAAACAACTGCATTGTCTCAACAATGTATTACAACCTACTTGCAGATTGATTAAAAGTATGATTCTAGTAATCGTTATGACCCCTTTAAATCTGCTTATTTGCAAAGAACTGAGATTGTCATAGACAAGAGCTTGCAACGTTCTGCCAAATTTCATAATAACTTTCTTCCCGCCTTTAACATTATCTATCACAATACACAATAAATTCTCAGATATACTGTAGTGTGTTACTGGTGTATTTCCTCAGTTTTTTCTATTATACTAATAGATTGTAATGCATATCCATTCTCTCAATGTGTACCCCAAGGTTCTGTACTGGGCCCTTTGTTTTTCTCATAATCTACATGCTATATCCATCATGATGGTTCCAATTATTAATTTATTTTGGTGGACTAAACTTACCCGAGTAAGCAAAAGGAATGCTCAGCAACAGCATCTCTTTAGTCATGGCTAGTTGTATGGATTTCTCTGTGAAAATTTGACAAGAGCTGCTGTTGTAATATGCTTAAAAGTACAGTGTTTATATATTTTCTTAAATTTAAAATATCACTGCAACTTACTAAATGCATCCAGTGCTTGAGAGCCCAGACCCGGAGATGTACTTAAAATGACAAAATGTGACATGATTAAACTGTGGGCCAAATAAATGTCTGGATATGCAGAAGTGTATAAAAATACACCCATACCTCACAGAGCTACTATCTGAGATGTCTGCTGGTAGAAGTGACTCAGAGGCATCAGAAGGTGCTGGTTCTGGATCTGGCCGCTGGATGAGGAAAAACAGGAAGCTGCCGACCAGGCTGATGACCGTGAGTGTGATGAAGACAGTTTGACGGTCCTTGTCTGGAAAAATAGATTTTTTTTACCACCATTAGACTTAAATCAGCAGTAGCAGAAGCACTTCTCTACAAACTGAAATATTATTTTTATTTTTATGATCATTATAATTCTGTCTTATGGTTTGGATTAACTTTTTTAATAGGGGTTTCTTTACCTACTTTAGGGGGCGTGTACACCAAGGGTTTAAACGTGGCTAAAAACGGCAGGCGGAAGCCGACTATAGGCACTTACCAACTTTTTTTCAGCAAATCGCATTGCTTGCTATGATAATTCTTTGTTTATCAGTCGTTGAATGATGTGCCAATTGGTTGTTGTAATGTTTGTCCCGCCCCTCCTCCACAATGACTGGACAGCCAAGAGAGAATTGACATTTATTTGCAGAACGTTTTACACAAAGTTGAACAAAAAAGTTGAAAAGCCGCCGAGCACCAGGACAGACAAAATCTACGGAGCCCCTAAGGGGACATGGATTAAAAAGTAAATAAAGTTTAGTTTTGCGTGCGCACGTGAAACTATCGCTTGCGCACGTGAAACTATCGCTTGCGCACGTGAAACTATCGCTTGCGCACGTGAAACTATCGCTTGCGCACGTGAAACTATCGCGTTTAGTTTCGCGTGCTCACGTAAAAGCGAAAGTTTCACGTGCGCACGCAAAACTAAACTTAAAAAAAATTCTGAACATGAAGGTTTCGCGTGAGCACATGAAAATTTCGTGAACTTTTGATTTTTTTACTCCAATGTCACCTTAGGGGCTCGGTAAAAACCTGCCAGCTGCCGTTTTTTAAAAGCGCGGTGCTTCCATTGGAAACTACTGAAAACATATGTCGGCCGCCGGCGTAAACGCCTTTGTTTGCACACCCACTTAGAAACCACTTTTACTTTTTTTACACTTTTACAGCTATTACATTTGTTATAGTACCAACTTAGGCCATAGCAATGTTAGTGAAAAGCATGCTTGAGACAAAATGTGTGGAAAACAACATCATTTAAAATTTGTGTCAAGTTCGTTTCTAAACACATTATGGGGTGATTTTACTAATTATAAATTACACAAAAAGAGAAAAACTAAAAAAATTAACCTCGGATACACTGTTAACAGACTAAAAACACACCCGTTTAGACAGTTTAATTTCTTAAAGTTCAAAGATTCTGCAATAACACCTGAATATGAAACAGAATCCCACCTGTTATGTGAGTCTTTCCATGCCAGGCAAAATATATATACAGATTGCCAAAGAATAAACTGCAAACAGAACAAATGAATCAGAGACCTTCATGCAAATCTTTTCTCTTTGAATATCCAACATGAAAATGACAACTAGGAGGAAGTACCTAAACTGCATCAATGCCCAAAATATTCCACTGTTTCTCCCAATTGTGGAATCCTTAGAGTTGATGGTAAGCAGGTTCCCCTGAGCCGTCCACAGTACTACGATAAACAAAAAAGACGACGGTAAGTGAGAGAACAGTTGGCAAAAGGGGATGCTTTTAAAACTGAACAGAATTAAATATATCTCACCTGCAGCAGCTATCCCAAGTAAAACTGATAAAGTGTAGAATGACCACGTGTAGGGATGAATGAACACAGCAATATATGCACTAAAATACACAAATGATCAGACATGTTTAACTACACACATAACACTAGAATATGACAAAGGCACTTACCTGTAAACAATTCCCCCAAAGAACAAAGATAACAGTGGTCCAATCACAGCTATCACTGAGGGCGCAATAAGGTTTGAGGCGGCGAAAACTGCATAGATAATCGCCATGCTGGAACAGAAGTTTGACAGACTTACATTAAAACTAAAGTACTGTCTGACTATATATACAAACAATAATACATACATACATATACACTCACCTAAAGGATTATTAGAAACACCATACTAATACTGTGTTTGACCCCCTTTCGCCTTCAGAACTGCCTTAATTCTATGTGGCATTGATTCAACAAGGTTCTTTAGAAATGTTGGCCCATATTGATAGGATAGCATCTTGCAGTTGATGGAGATTTGTGGGATGCACATCCAGGGCACGAAGCTCCCGTTCCACCACATCTCAAAGATGCTCTATTGGGTTGAGATCTGGTGACTGTGAGGGCCATTTTAGTACAGTGAACTCATTGTCATGTTTAAGAAACCAATTTGAAATGATTTGAGCTTTGTGACATGGTGCATTATCCTGCTGGAAGTAGCTATCAGAGGATGAGTACATGGTGGTCATAAAGGGATGGACATGGTCAGAAACAATGCTCAGGTAGGCCGTGGCATTAGAAAGATGCCCAATTGGCACTAAGGGGCCTAAAGTGTCCCAAGAAAACATCCCCCACACCATTGCATTAATGAGAAATTGAGCAGGTGTTCCTAATAATCCTTTAGGTGAGAGTATATACATACATACATGTTTTGTTTACATCACAGAAAATAATAAAGGTGTATATGACCCATTTATGTCAGTAAACTTAATACTAGCTAAAAATATTTAATTCAAAAAGTCAGAGTTTTTATATTCACCCTGTAAAAGTTTTTGGAGACAATTGTAAAACTTAGAAAATCAGTATTTACAATTAGTCAAATCATTATATTTTTAAAGTCACAATGAAATTGAAATAAAAACATATTTTTGGGGGGATATACATTGGGATTTTATTTTTTTTACAAATGACAAATCTTTGAGCTTTATTTTTTTATGTATGTGCTCTCATAATCTTTAATCAAAAATGCAAATCTCCTCCCATCCTTGAAAGGTGGACAGCGATCACAGTGATTAGCAAATAGCAATGTGACCCAACTTCCAACGATCCAATCAATTCTTGTTGATTCAAGTCCAGCCCTACTGTTTTCATTTTAGAAGCCTTTTCACTCGAATATGTCACCACAGGAACAATAAGACAATCGCAACGGCTGTTTTATTGTGACTTTAAAGTATTCAAACACATATGAAGAGTTCAAATGCAAAAGCCGCTCCACCTCCATCAAAAATAAAATAATAATATTAAACAAATGCTTTCTGCACATATTATACGTTCATCAAATAATTTTGCTTCCACTTAATCCCGGCCTCAGGACATTTAGAAATACAGTTTGTTAGCAGATAATGCTCATTTAGAAGAATACACAATGTCAGACACACTTTGATGACTTTGCATTTGAACTCTTCATATACACACGCACGCACGCACGCACGCACACTTTTTCCTCAAGCAGTAAGACATGTCTACATATACCAAACTTGTGTCCAACTGAGTGAAGATTTTATTTTGTTTTAAAAAAAAGTCCCATTTTGGTATTTCTTGGTATTTGGTATTGGCGAATAGCAAAAGTAAGCACTTATTATTTGGGTCATCAACATTAAAACACTTGATATGAAATAAAATCTACTATGATTAGGTCACATGGCTACTACTTCAAAGTTCTGCTTTCTATGTGAACAGACAGTACATCTTTGTTACACAGCCACAGTCAAATAGTTTACTCAAGCAAAGTTTCATGATTATAGCACAATATCACATGACCAGGCTGTCATCTATAAACTGGCCATGATAAAAATGATACACAAAGAGTACTATAGGCAAAAACATGACTGCATCAAGACATATTTTAAAAAGGCACATATTATGCAAAATCCATTTTAACAAGGTGTTTAAACCATTAAACCAAAGCATTCTCATAAGACATGCTGTTTTGATTCTCTTGTCAGTGTGATGTCACACAAACAAAGCCCCGCCCACAACCACTGACTGACTGGTAAATTTTACCCAAAAGCTTTTCTAAATTTGTTTGTTAGCATGCTGTAGCACTAATACGGCTAAAGATATTATTGTCTCAGACTACTATCACAGGAATCGATCTATTATCCGAAAGGAAGCTCATTTGCATTTAAAGGTACACACATGAAAGCAGCACTTTCTCTCCCACCCAAAAAGGGGCATTTTGGACATGTTACAACAAACTCTAATGGCATTTTTTTAAGGATGGCAGAACACAGTAAAGAAGAAAGTTCATACCTTGTGTAGCCACTTCCATGAAACTCAGTACTATTAAAACTCTTTATCACAGTTTGCTGAAAAATAAGTCAATAAGGTCATGGATAAATCAATCTTTATAAATAGCTTCTTATAAACCAAAACACAGCTGATATCACACAACTTTTATCAGATCATGCATTTGTAGTCTCAAAACCTACTTCAATATTTCCGCATGTCCCAAAAGCAGTGAACATAACCATGAATCCCACGCCCAGGATAATAATGTTGAGCAGGGCTTTTCCTTCTGGACTCATTTTGACGTTTAGTTTTTAGTTCGATGACAACCTGAGACTACAACACAAAAAAAACACATCAAAGTCAGCTGACACAACTGCTTACAAAGGGAAACTAACCATGCTGCATTAAATCACCGTTTTTAATCAAGTCACGAACAAGTAAACGTTTCGTTTTACCTAAAATCGAGAATGTATACATGAATAATCTGATATATGGAATAATGAATTGATAGCAATGTACAAACGGGTAATTGATTTTCTTGTGAATGAATACTGACAGTAAGTTAACTGTGCTGAGTAAACTTACTTACCGACTAGTTGGGTGCGATGATGTTATATCATAATGTAAGAGAAATGTTGATCAAGAAGATTCCGGTGTGGACAAAGACATTTTGCAAAGGGGATAAAAGATAAATATGTTACTTTCCGGCTACACGAACAAGCTCTGCCTGTCTGTCATGTGACTGGTATCAGCTGAGCGTGACGTAAAAACGGTGCCCGACAAAGGATTTCTGGGTAATGAAGTTTTTACTTTACATATTGTACACATCATTGTGATACTATTTTAAATAAAGATAACACGATGGCGTTTATAGACATCAAACGTTACGTTGCGGTTAACAGAAACGACCGCATTCATTTAGTTATAATAGAGAGCGTCGCTGTGTTTGTCTTGTTGATATCACCGCCATTTTGTGAGTGTGCGCGAGGTTTTAACTGTAGCGAGGTGCGCGCGAGACCTCATTGTTGTGTTCGCGAGCGCAGGAGGTGGTGGTCTCACAGCAACCGCTGTTTGTTTAATCGATTAACTTTCGGCCATAACCCGAATCTTAATAGTTTGGTGTAAAATACAATGAGTTACGGTAGACCTCCGCCTGACGTAGAAGGCATGACTTCGTTAAAGGTAGATAATTTAACGTATCGCACATCGCCGGAGACGCTGAGGCGCGTCTTTGAAAAGTACGGCCGAGTCGGGGACGTTTATATCCCTCGGGACCGATACACGAAAGAAAGCAGAGGTTTCGCCTTCGTGCGCTTTCACGACAAGAGGGATGCAGAAGATGCGATGGACGCCATGGATGGAGCGATTTTGGATGGACGAGAGCTCCGGGTTCAGATGGCCCGCTACGGTAGGCCGCCCGACTCGTACTATGGTGGACGTCGCGGCGGGGGACCCGCGAGGAGACACGGCGGACATGGCCGCCGCAGCAGCCGAAGGTAAACTTTGAAATCGGAAATGTTTGTTGATGTCAAGGTTGCGATTGTTCACTCGAGGCCATTCTTGGAAATATTTTAGAAAAAATGCGCTAATGTCACTGGCACTTTTTAGTATGATTTCTGCACGTCTTTTTAAACGAGATGCTTTATTATCGTGCGGTGTGTAACGTTATTTTGATATTTTTTATGCATTTTATTTACTGAAAACGTACAAACTAAATGCACTTCTCCATGGTCTTAAATAAGTAGTTGATTTTAAATATAAGTTTGTTTGTAACGTTGTGGTTTGATCTCACAGCTAGCACGTTGATTGCTGATAAGGACTTTTATTTTGAACTCCTCCGTTCAAGAATTGCATGTCTTTTTTACCATAGGGAAAATGCGAAGTGTTTTAAATCTTTAAATATAACTGTGCTGTTTATCGATTGTATACACTGTTATTAAAGCTAAATCAGTCCGTGATATATAATAAACGTGTTTAGTAGCGTGATTATTGGTGCATAACTACACCACCCATGATCTAACCAATCAGAACCGTCCGCGGCACACGACGCGCAAAAAAAGCTTTGAAATACAACTTGTGACGTAATCATTAATTATTTCTGTATATCGAAATGTTATGCAAGAAAATGTTTATGTACTTCACTTACACAAGAAACTGTTTTAAATTAATAATTTTATGTTTTTCTTTACAGTACTTCATGGGATTGCAGGTCTTTACCTCATTAAACAGACATTTAAGTGCTTAATTCGCTATAATTGTCGTAAAAATCTGCCGTTAGATAAACATTAAATATTTGCACTATACAAAATCGTCCTATATAAAAAACGTGCTATACAACATGCAGATGACGTCATTACTGGTTTGATGACGTTGTCCATGGTTGCGCTCAAAGGTGAAATGAACTGAAATACAGAAACATTACTCAGTTTTGCTGTAGATTTAAGTCTGCTGTAAGAAAATACATGTGGAAAGTAATGCAAAGTTTGTCATTATGTATGTTTAGCCTATTCAACTTCATAGGCATTTGAAAATCCTTATTTGCATGTATGCATTTGCCAAATGCTTTTATCCAAAGCGACTTGCACTGCCTTCCAAGGTACATGTTTTTGTCAACGTGTGTTCCCTGGGGCTGAAGCCATGACTTTTTGCACTGCAATGCTTTACAGGAGCACATTGACCCACTTGAATCAATGTAATGCAGAGACTATGCAAAGGCTGAAAATATTTTTTCTTTCTCATGCAGCCCAAGACGTCGCCGACGCAGCCGTTCCAGAAGCAGGAGCCGTTCTCGTTCCCGCAGCCGCTCCCGTTACAGCAGATCACGGTCACGCTCCTATTCCCGCTCCCGATCTCATTCCAAGTCGCACAGCCCCCGTAAGAGGAAGTCCAAGTCTCCCTCCAAGTCTAGGTCCCGTTCAAGATCCAAATCCAGGTCTCGTTCCAGAAGCCGCACCCCTGCGTCGAACAGAGAGTCCAAGTCCAGGTCAAGATCTAAAAGCCAACCAAAATCTGCTGGCGAGGAAGCGCCCACATCATCCTAAATGCTCACAGTGGTAAGAATCTACCTCACCTTCCTTATCTAGAATTTAAAGTTAAAGTGATGTACAGCCAGATCTTAAATTCAGTATGAAAATGTCAGAAATGCCTTTTTTGAAAATCTAGCATACAGACAGGGCCTTCCACACAATGGATGCATCACATCTGTGTGGCTCTCTATGGAAAGTGAGCTCCCACTTAAAACAATGATTTGGTTATTTATTAGCTTTAATTATCACAATGGTTATGTTGCAGAGCAGGTTTATGGTTCTGCTTTGACATGCTATGAATGGTGTTGAACTCAATGTGGAATTGTTTCCTCCAAGCTGCTGAATCCAGTATGGAAATGTAAAAGCAGGGGTGTGAGGTGAAGTTTTGGCTGTTAGAGGTGTGTGTGATCCAGCCACCTGCTCCTGTTGGGGTTGCATTGGAGCAGATGGGTGTTTTGGTGGTGCTGAGGTACGTCTATGAGACAATGGACAGACAGCATCCTACCCTAAAAGTGCAAGCATAAACCAATTGCCTTCTTTGACCTGGAAATGTGAAAAACAAAATAATGCATAGGTGAAGGTAACACATCCATAAAATATACTGTTAGATTGTCAAGGGTGGGCAATATGACCAAAATCCATGTATAACTGAATGCAATAATTTAATGGATTATATACTTCAATACAATGTTACAAAGAAAGTTACTAAGCAGTATTTTACTCCATAAATACCACACATCTGTTCTGTGCACTATATAGCTTTGCACAAATATTTGAACACTATAAGTGGCATAGTTAAGTTTTACTAAGTGACATTAGTTACCGTCACATGGCATATACCGTCATAGCGCCCAGCCCCAGATATTTTAATTAAATCTCAGGAAATAGGCCTATCAGTTGCCTTATTAATGGGATGCCATTGGAAGAACATTGGGCCTTATTCATGAAACATACACAGAGCGAATTTGTAAACCCCTATCTGTTCATAATTTGTGTTAAATTGGTCCAATAACTACCATTACATCTACAAATTTGTTCTGTTTATCTTCAGAGAATAAGGCCTACTATGTGCACCTTGATCCCCATGTCATCTTGATCCCCAGAGATTGTGTGGTCTCTGTAAATCCATTGTTTCCACTTTCTCTTAGCACATTTTGCCTATTTGACCATTGTTTTGTGTTCTCTCAGGTCGATTTCGTCATGGGACGTTTCTAAATACATGACCTCTGTTGGAGCCTGAGGAACCTCGGATTGAGAATCTCCAAAATCTACACAAAGCCTACTTGGGCCTAAAGGTCATTATGACTGATTGGCATATAAACGAACTGTTTGATTGTTTCACAGCCCTTTTGTTCTTTAAATAAATACATTGTCCTTATTTTCAGTGAGGATGTTTTAAATGTCTATGTCCTTTTTTTTAATTCGTTGAGTAGGACGAACGTCACAATTCTATTGGCCTTTAAGGTAAACCCAGTGTCTCGGTGATGGTTCAGAAGGTGTTAGATGCACCTCACTTGTGTAATATATTTGCAAGACGCTGTTTAGTCTATTCAGCTTGGCTTTTTTTGTTGTTTTGCTTTAATCTCCAAATGTTTAAGAATGATCCCTATGCTTTATCTTGAAGTGGCTCAAAAATATGAAGTTTTTCCTTTCTAATCAACATATATGATGTTGATGTGTGATTGTAACACTTGTTGTATTTTACTTTATTTTAGTTTTTTGACATTTGGATTCTAACCCCATGTCTTGTGTATTTTTTGTGCACTAGGCGCAGTTGTCTAGCTGTTGAGTATTGCGGTTAGCTGTTAAGATCCGGTGTTGCAGTGCTTGGCTGTTTCCGGTTTTCTCCAGATTGCAGCTGTTGCAGGTGTGGCCGAGGTCAAACAGCATCTGCTGATAGATGTTTGGTGGTTTAAGCAATGTTGTCAATTAAAGTTCTTTCATTCTTGTTCCATGATTTGGAAAATTGGGAGTACCACTTGCTGATATAACCAGGAAGTCATAACAATACAATTTGTTCTGTCATTTCATTTTTGAATCTTCAATAAATCGAATAATAAAGTACTTTGCTTTGACGTTCTTGAGTGTTTTTAAATTCTTTAAAGAGCTCCTATGATTCGATTCACGATTTTACATTTTCTTTGGTGTGTATTAGTACATGTCAACAATATGCAAAAGGTACACACCCAAAGTAAATTATGACTTGAGTTATTGTCACCAACGTAAATCTCTTTTCTTGCACTACAACAAACGTACAGATTCAAGGCAACAGTTTACTTTCTGGGATTGGTGATGTAGTGAAGACCAACGTTATCATAAATCCTCCTCAGCCTATAAGTTTACTCCGGTTAGCATTGCATTGTGAGTGAATCTTTCAAACATGGTAAGGAGCGTCACATTTCTGGCTGCGTGGGAGGTATTAAGACCAATCATAACGTACAGATTAGCTGGCCAATCGGACATGGGGCTTTTCAAATCGTTGAGTTTTGTACATGAATCAGTGCGTTTCGGTATATAGTATATCTGAATCTACAAAAATTTACGGTATGCGGAAATGGGGCTGTCACAATGATTAAATAATCGTCTCATCATCATCGTTTGACATCATCGCAATGATTTTAGATCACCGCAATGATGGCACATCTCTCTAAAAAAACACAAGGGGGAGCCGCAGCACCTGTTTAAGACCGTATCAGATGGCGCTCCTTGATATGAACTACCATGTAAATGGGGCTGGGTATCGATTCAGATGTTCCAGATTGATTCAATTTCAATTCACAAGCTATCAAATCGATTCGATTTTCGATTCCGGATCTCGGGTCGGTTTTTATACTCAATTCTCAATTTAACAAATACTATATTAATAAAAAAGAACAGTGAACATAAGTTTACAAGTGGGTAATTAATAAAAAGAAATTAAAAGCCACAACACTATCGTCGTCGTCTTGCTAGCGAAATCTAAAATGCCTCCATACCTTTCACTTTTTATGTGAAGGTGGCATCAATGTCGATGAAGCACCCAAAACTGCCATTTTAAGGACTAAATTAAAAAATGACAGGCTCACCTCTCGCTCCTTGGTTATATCGCGCAAGGCAAAAAGAGGGTGACATCTAGTGAAGAAGACTAGTAATTTGATTAATGTTAATCTTACGTGCAATTTTTGCAGGAAAGAAATATGGGAAAAAATCGATTCTGCTCTTTGAGAATTGATTCTGAATCGACCACGTTTTAAAAAACGATTAATTGAAAAATCGATTTTTTTTCCCCAGCCCTACAGGTAAACATACATTTCGAAAACACAATTCCAAATTTAGGCAAGTGAAGGATGCTTTTCTTAAGGATCTGTAAGGAATTTATTTTTTTGCAGCCACTACAGACGTGGTCCAGTACTAATATGATCTTTAGTAGGATTGGCTACTATTTAAGGCCTGTTCTGGTAAAGTCAGTTTATTTTGATAGAATTTTTATTTTCAGTTATTTTTCAGACACTTTATTGTGTTCATTTCTTATGAAGAATTTTCAGTTTTTTTTTTAAGATTTAAAGGTAAATTTACTGCCAGGTAAACCTTGCAAAATATTGAATTTAACTAATCACAACAATGTGTGAAAATTATTTCATGAACAAACAAAAAAATGAATGAGAATTAAATGTATAAACAATAAAACAGACAATTAATCATCATAACCGTCAAAGCCCTAAAACAGGCAATTAATCGGCATAATCGTCACAATTTATAATTAGACAATTAACCGTCAGCCAAATTCTATAACCGTGACAGCCCTATGTGGAAAATGTGTTTTTTGAACCATAAACCACGCGAACACATTGTATTATACCAAATACACAAAATAATGTTTTTTAAGCATTGAAATAGGTGCTCTTTAAATCGAAATGACGCCTTTTGAAATTGTGCCCAATGAAACCCAACTTCTTCCTAGTTATATCCAGTGAATCCTGTGAACTTCTCCCGTCATTTACAAGTAAAATAAATTTTACAGTACTGTTAATATTTTTTAAGTCATTTATTGTATGAAAAATAAATAATTTAATATTTTGTATACAAATATTTAAACATAATTATATTAACACTCTTGCTGTTATAATCATCATTTGTACAGTGTGATTCCCAGGAAGTGTTGATCCAGCCAAGTGGTTTTTGCTGCCATCAAATGTTTCTAAAGGAACATTAATACACGCAAGATTCCACTTGTGCAGCAAAGCATCGATGGACCAGTCAGCACTGAAACAATAAAAACCAAACAATGCATTAGTTTTAACCTTTCCTTTAATAACCCTAATAACACCTTTTCATAATGTGTAGTTAAATGGTTCCCAAATCTTATAGAGCTACATAAGACCCCCATGGTAATAGAAATCTTGGAAAAGTATATTTGATTTCTGATTTAACTCATATATATATATATATATATTTTCCTATATGGCAATTGCTGGATATACACATATGCTTATCAAGCAAGTATATGACTCTCACTTGGTGGATAGCCTAAACTGAAGCATGTTTGTAAATTACCTTCTCTCCTGGTATGTTGTCCAAAACTGAGCACAAGGATTTCTCCTTATAAGAAAGTAGATGGTCACAAGCACATCTTCAAAATCTGTCCAAAATAGAGGAGTTTTTTGTGACATGCAGCAGAACACAAGATACAAGAATGAATTCAAGGTAAAACATGCTCACCTTCAGGTTCATAGAATACATCTGATCCCAGAATGATGTCTACAGGTGGCAGTGAGAGGAGTTGAGGTGATACCTGACCCCAGGTCAGTCCGATCACAGGTATATTGGGGAGGTTATTGACATCACAGGAGCGTCTGCAGTTCTTTAAGCAGAGGGGGAGTTCGGCACTGTCTGACAGGATCACACGAGCCCCGCATTTAGCAGCTACTACACCAGGCAAACTCACACCAGCACCGAGCTGTAACACAAACTGACATTGTTCACCACAGGCCGTTTCCCAATCTGAAGGCTGCATGTCTTATTTCAGAATATTAAAAATTATGAAGTTGATTATTCTTCTTAGTTAATCGTTAATTGTTGTAATATGCTTATGACTTGCGAATGTAATTCAGTTAACCGAAATAAACAAGGCTTGATGACGTGTGCAGCCTGCGGATACTGGTTCCATCGCAAAAAAGCCCATTCATTTTCCTATAGACTTTTGAGATGTGTCCCAATTCAAGAGCTGTGACCTTCTAAGCAGCGATCTTAAAAGGTGAGCACTCTGTCTTTCAAGGCGGCAGCCGTCAGAAGTTCGCGAAGAGAATTGGCTTTATGCCAGCTGCACCACCTCCTGAACTCCAGCCAGCTCCCCGTTTCCTGTCCGCCACCACCGGACAAACCGACCAATCCCGGTGTGCCTGATTATTGTTGTTGTGACTACTGAGGTCAGGCACACCTGAATTAATCAGCCCGTCCAACAATGGCAGACAGGAAACAAGGAGCTGGCCGAAGCCCAGGAAGTAGTGCAGCTGGGCACAAAGCCTATTGAAATGAGGCGGTCTTACCTTACCCATACATTACCCATACATTATTTGCGTCACCTGCTGCACGCACCCACCGCGCCTGTCAGCAGGACACAGTGGAGACGTTTCTGACTTATTAAAATAAATATGGAATCAGAAAATGTTTCATTTATTTTAGAAAATATGACACGTTGATGTAGATTAAGCCGAAACTATACTAGGGACGTCCGCGTATGTGCGCAGTCCGCATGACATCATTTTCGTCATCAGGAGGGTCCGAGGTCTGCACGCGGCCATCCGTGTAGCCGCGGGGAGTATAGACCCCTTCACGGTTCACAGGCAGTTCCCACTGCGCATGTCGGGGTCAGAAAAGCCATTACAGCAGATTGAGTTGCGTATTATTCGGTATTGTCAAAAATGCCTACTTACGTCGTGGGCTGTGAAAATCGCACCAGGTCTTCCGTTAAGTTTTCGTGATTCATGCAGAATCTCAAAAACAAAATATACAACATCTGCGGCTGCAAGCAATTAACGTGCAGACTGGAACAATGCAAATATCAAAGAGGCTTATGTTTGTAGTGCTCACTTCATTTGAGGTAAGTCATCATTTTTCAGCCCTGTTAGATTAAATTATAAAGCCTGGATGGTATGAACAGTTTGATCCCATGCTGCACGCGCACCCGATAGTCATTCAATGTTTACAAACCTTGAAGGGGTCTATACTTGGAAAGCTGCGCGGACGCATGCATGCGCCAGCCGGACGCGGAAAAAAGGTATACCCCGGCCTTTACTAGCCTCAAGTCGTGCTGCTGTGACGCAATCTCTTAAAATATTCCTTAGAAGGTCGCAGCCTTTGAATTGGGACACAGCTTTGGAGTATCACAAAAAAATAAGATCAAAATAAGTTTAACAAAAGTTATGACACTTACACGTTTTGTCCAACACGTTATCTTTACAAATTAACACGTATGAATTTTGAAGTTAAAATTCGGCTTTTTATATTTCTATTAAAGGGATAGTTCGGCCAAAAACGATATCAAACCCATGATTCACTCACCCCCAAGCTGTCCGAGTTGCATATGTCCATCGTTTTTCAGACAAACACATTTTCGGATATTTTAGAAAATATTTTAGATATTTCTGTTCATTAAATGTTATGTTACGGGGTCCAGGAATAGTCCACGACCTTCAAGTCCAAAAAAGTGCGTCCATCCTTCACAAATTAAACCCAAACGGCTCCAGGATGATAAACAAAGGTCTTCTGTGGGTAATCCGTGCGGTGTTTTTGTAGAAATATCCATATTTAAAATGTTATTAACTTTATAAACTAGCTTCCGGTAGCGCCGCCATTTTGGAGTGATGCGCATTCAGGATGAGAGCTTACGCAGCGTACAGAGTTTCTCTGCTGCTGCTCGGTGCCCCCGCCCTCCGAATTTGTCATACGTCACTAAGAAAAGTGCGTACACTACGCTAATCCTCTCTCCTGAGTCTAAGATGGCGGCGCTACCGGAAGCTAGTTTATAAAGTTAATAACATTTTAAATATGGATATTTCTACAAAAACACCGCACGGATTACCCACAGAAGACCTTTGTTTATCATCCTGGAGCCGTGTGGATTTAATTTGTGAAGGATGGACGTACTTTTTTGGACTTGAAGGTCGTGGACTATTCCTGGACCCCGTAACATAACATTTAATGAACAGAAATATCTAAAATATTTTCTAAAATATCCGAAAATGTGTTTGTCTGAAAAACGATGGACATATGCAACTCGGACAGCTTGGGGGTGAGTAAATCATGGGTTTAATATCGTTTTTGGCCGAACTATCCCTTTAAACGCATTTAACGTTACAATTAAAAATTTATACAATTTGTATTCATCTCTGAAGATTGACTTGTTCGTGTAAGTGTCATTAACTTCTATTAGAGCTTATTTTTTGCGATAGTCCAAAAAAGTCTATGGGGAAAATGAATGGGAGTTTTTGCGAGACAATTAGGTTAATTACATTTTTAATAATGCCTATATCATATCATGTTTGCCGCTGTCAACACCACAGCTTAAAGGGCCCATGGCATAAAGAGGTCAGCGCTGCCACTCTGTAGGTGTGAGCAAAAATAGGTCATTGAAATTTGGCCCTCTTTATGATGTCATAAGGAGCTCTTATTATAATAATACCGCCCCTTTAATGTGCACTATCCAATCACAGCACTGCCATTTAGTACAGAGAAAATAGAGAGAAAAGAAGGACTTGACAGCACAATTGAGTTTCAATTACAACAAACCACCATCATTGTGATCAGTGTTTGCACTTCATCCGCTCATTTGCATTTTAAAGGACACACCCAAAACGACACATTTTTGCTCACACCTACAAAGTAGCAATGTTAACCTTTGTATGCCATGGGCCCTTTAAATGGCTGGTTATAAAGAAATATGATCACCTCAAGAACAGTCTTGTGTTGAAGTCTATTGCGTGCCATCCACACATATTGTGACAGCACCACCGCACAGGGCCACACGTACATCCCATATTGTGGATCAAGAACCTGAATTGAATTACAGTTTTTATATGACATGAGATAATTATTTATATAACAACATAATATAAAACTTTATTGTACCTCAGGAATAGAAACGATTAAAGACTGATCGTCTTCACCACCGCCCTCAAATGTGAATGATTTCTCTTTTATGTTTTGAGAAGCAGGCTCGTTCATACTCGGTTGATGTTTCTAGTACACTAATTTAATCCCGAATGTTTCATCATCACATTAATCCAATCAGAATTTGCGCTTAGGCGGTCTCCATTTCTGCCGAAGTTCCATTGGTTCTTATATGTGGTTACGTAAACTAAACAACCAATCAGCCTTCATATAGTTATTACAATACGGCAAAGATACCCAATCATCTTCCTTAAGGGGTGGGATGATAAAATACACCGTTTGGTTGCGCCACAAGGCATGCAAGAATCTTGCTACCGCCAGATTATCTAACTTTAGTTTATTGTTGCAGCGTTCATTATATCCACAGCCTCCCTGTCTGCACAATATATTGCTTATTTTTGTCAGTCCGAAGGTGCGTCGGAAATAAAAGAAGTGCACACACGACTCTAAAGCCTCCAGCGAACTGACTAACGTTAGCTTCCTCACCACAGACTTCCACTAGACATCGGTGTTAGCACGCCAGCTAAACGCATCTAGGTACCGACGCGACACGCTGAAACGCAAAAGAAATGAACCATAAAATTAAAAAACGCATCAAAGAAGCAAAGCGGAGCGCCAGACCCGAGCTGAAAGATTCGAGCGACTGGATTAAACACGATTACTGCGAGAATTTCGATCTGTCACACAGGACTGTGAAGGTGAGGTTGTTTATATGTTACTGACACCAGCAGATCTGCTGCTAGTTTCAGGCACATGTGTGGTGGGCGCCAATGTCTGCGTTACTCACTGCACGTACACATTTACATAACGACGACAGTCCTGTAACAGATGTATAACTGATAAACACATGGTTGTTTTTTAGTTACAAGTGCACTGTTTCAGATTTTTTTCGCTGATACTGATTTTAACAGCCTAACACATTGGCCGATTTTGACATTTGTCACTTTTTCACTGAGAATTGTCAGATTACAACTTTCATCATGTTTTAAATAAATTATTAAAGTGCAAAAACACATTTATTAAGGTAGGTTTGCTATTGTAAAAAAAAAGATCCCGTATTTTTTTACGGAGTTTATTTGACATTCAACATTATAATAGACGCACAAAGATAAAAAAGACATTAGAGTACTTCAGAGGTTATTTATGCTCAAATATTTTTATTACCTACCATACCACATATTTGATTTGTCATTATATAATAATTAATATTTCCTGTTTGAATTAATTTAGGGCTGCATAACGATTAATCGCAACTAATCGTTTGCAGAATTAAAGTTTTTGTTTACATCATATATGTGTGTGCTGTGTATAATTATGTATGTTGCTAAAAAAATTTAAAATGGTTAAATGCTAAAAGTAGTTGATCAGATAGAAAGAGCTTGAAAAAAGCTTTTAAATTAGACCAAGATCATATTATGGGTTCAAGAATAACAAAATACTGTCCCATGTTTTCCATTAAAATTCAAGAAAATGTGTGACCGAATTTTTGAAAATTATGAAGTTTTTTGCTATAACTTTTTACATTTTTGAGATATTGACCTTAATCTTTCAGGATAAGCTGTTTGATATATCCTCTACATATTCCATTCTGAAAAGTCATATATATAAAAAAACAAACCACGAATTACACCAAATAACACTCTTTATTCAGTTTATATATACAGACATCTACTACATGGCTATACGGCAGCTTAACATTCTTTGTTCATTCAAGCAGATTTTGGTGGAGGTAAAACTCCCGTGGTCGTCGTTCAAATTTATTAAAATTTCATTCACTTGTAGTTTAGCAATTAAACTAAATGTCTTTACAATTTCAAAAATGTCTTTACGCAACTTCAGCAACAACGATTTTACAAACAACAGACTTTGGCGAGCTCGCACAGCCAGTAGTTAAACATGAAAGGTGGTGACTGAAAACTCAGAAATTTCACCATCAACAAACCAACAGAAGCATTATTTTCCACAACACCGCGCGCCGCCTGAGGAAATCTTGAGTTTCGTTGAGCGGAACCAAAAAATCTGCCGCGACAGCGGAGTTAGCATCATACCTAGTATAATGATTATGTAAACACACAAACACATGCATGTATAAATTTAAGAAATATTTACATGTGTGCATATATAATTTTTTATATTTATATATAATTTATATTATAAATTAATATAAGTACTTAAACTATAAATATATTTTTTCTTAAAAACTATACATGCATTTGTGTGTATTTATACATATAGTGTACACTATATATATATATATATATATATACATAATTATTATGCACAGCACACACATGTAAGATGTCATCAAAAACTTTTGTTCTGCAAACGATTCGTTGCGATTAATTGTTATGCAGCCCTAAGTTAATTGACAAATAATTCCAGTTTTGTTACTTTATACATCAAGTATAAGATTAAAAGTGTATGCTTTCTCCTTACTAAAGTAAACTTGTTACTATCAGTTTTGTTACTACTGTTTTATCATCCTGCCAATTGTTTTAAAAGAACACGCCAACTTTTTGGGACTTTAGCTTATTCGCCATATTCCCTAGAGTTTGGGGCTTTTTACACCTGGTCACTTCCATTTACATTTGGCCACATAAATGCGTCTTGGCAAAACGGATATGAATCCGATCTTTTACTCCCGCCCAAAATGCAAATACACTATTTATTACTTCGCCTTAAAAAACTTAAGATGACGTTTATGCAACAATAGGCAGCATTTACTGTATGTTGTACTGTATGTTGGGCAGTGACCAAATAACGCCAACATTTTCCTATTTACATTGTGATTTGTATAGTCACAGCGTGTACAAATAACAAGGTCATATAAGACACACCCATCTTTTAACAGTATACATACTGGGAACTATATCAAATTTGCTTCGTTTTTGCTAATGTTTTATATTTTTTTCACTTTTTGACTTCAAAATATAAAAATAATACATTTGACACATGCTTTTATCAAACGCATCTCACAGTGCGCATCACAATATTAAATGCAACTTTAATTGTTACAGCCAATCATCACAAAGCCCTTACACGTGATTTGCATGTTTTCTTTGTTCAGGATAATGTCGAGCGAGTGGACGCCCAGCATCTCAGCCCAGAGGAGTTCATTCAGCGATTCGAAAAGCCATATAAGCCCGTTGTTCTGCTCAACTGTCAGGAGTCATGGCCTGCACGTGAAAAATGGACGCTGGAGCGACTCAAACGCAAATACCGCAATCAGAAGTTCAAATGTGGCGAGGACAACGACGGCTACTCTGTCAAAATGAAAATGAAGTACTATGTAGAATATTTAGAGTCCACGCGTGACGACAGCCCCCTTTACATCTTTGATAGCAGTTACGGCGAGCACGCCAAACGACGCAAACTTCTGGAGGACTATCAGGTGCCTGTTTTCTTTAGGGATGACCTCTTTCAGTTTGCGGGGGAGAAACGGCGCCCTCCGTACAGGTAATGCGTCATTTTACTTGAACACTTTTTCACGTACAATGTTTCTGTTGATAACATAAAAAAATAGATAATTTTTACCAAATCCGGTTAATTTTAAATCCACGGGCGACCATTAAACATGTTAGATATTTACGATTTGGGATCAATGAGGCTCCAACACGATCGAGATCAAGAAAATAATCACAGTGACACCAAACACCAGAGATTTTTGGACAAAAAATAAATAAATCGTCTGCTGTAAACCACTAATCGGGCCATACCCCCCTTTCGTGGGTGCAATCTGGCTTAAAATCTTCACGTGTGTGGTCAGCCTAACGTGTGTTTTAACTCCATGCTGTTCGTTATCCTTACAGGTGGTTTGTGATGGGTCCTGCCAGATCTGGAACAGGCATTCACATCGACCCGCTCGGCACGAGCGCGTGGAACGCCCTGGTGCAAGGTCACAAACGCTGGTGCCTGTTCCCAACCCACACACCCCGTGAGCTCATCAAGGTGACACGAGAGGATGGGGGTAACCAACAGGATGAAGCCATAACTTGGTTCAATGTGATCTATCCACGCACACAGCAGCCCACCTGGCCAGCCGAGTTCAGACCGCTGGAGATCCTGCAGCATCCCGGAGACACAGTGTTTGTACCAGGTCAATATCTGTTATGAGCTTATACACAGATGCTTGGGAAAAGATGCTGTACCATATGATATTATCTACAATAAATACAATATGTATACAGTGTATGCTAGGGTTGGGTATGATTAAAATCTTATGAAATAAGGTTGTTCCTCCATTTTGTGTTGTAGTAGATGATCAGATTGTGCATGTCTCTACACAACCCCACTGCATAACTTGCTGAATTTCAAACCACAGGATATTTTTGAGATACCAATGGTTTAAGCTGTTGGCTTTGTTTACTGACCTGAAATAGAAAATGGCATTACACACAGAGACAACATCTGTGCATAATTCAGCTGCTCGGTTTAGTGTAAATGCATGAATGTAATGGACACTGATATTGCATTGTTATGTTTAAGGGATGTCTGTCTTTTGTACACGTTTTGGAATTGTCTCATGAAAATACATCTTGTGTCTTTTATAGGTGGATGGTGGCATGTCGTTCTTAATCTGGACACCACCATTGCTGTGACCCAGAATTTCGCAAGCACCACTAACTTTCCCATCGTGTGGCACAAGACGGTTCGTGGACGCCCCAAACTCTCCCGAAAGTGGTACAGGTACGACTACACAGTCATTTTACTAGACTTGTAAGATGTAATTCTGTCAGTACTCATGATGTTTGTGTTTTTCAGGATTCTGAAACAGGAGAGGCCTGACATGGCCGCTCTGGCAGATAAAGTAGATCTGCAGGAGTCAACAGGCATCGCATCTGACAGCTCCAGTGACTCCTCCTCCTCATCTTCCTCCAGCTCATCTGACTCCGATTCAGAGGTACACACTGCTCCTTATGGTGCGTTTACACCAGCCGCGGTAGAGGCGGCAAAAACGTAGTTGGACGCTTGAACATTTGAGTTCACTCGCTTCATTCACCCGTGAAATTCTAGTCATTCGAGACAAAATCCACGTCCTGGGAGGGGCTTCTGAGACTCCGCTCGCTTCCTGTTATCACGTCGCTACTACAGCAAGGTCCTGATTGGTTAACGCGGCATGGAAATCCGCCGAAGTTCAGATTTTTCAACTTGCGCGCGCCATCCGTTCCGTGCCATTCGTGCCGCGCTTACTGCGTGTACCGCGCCGCAGGATAATAATCAGCGTGTAATCGCGTGTAATGCACTGACATAACATGTAAATCACCCGCGCTTGCCGCCTCTACTGCGGCTGGTGTAAACGCAGCATTATACTACTATGCACACATTCATGCACTGCTTCTGTCTGATGAATAGAAATTACTTGTTGTTTTTTTTCACTGAAGGAACACAAAGTATATTTAGTCAATATCTTAAATATGCACCCATATAAAAGAGAAATGAATGGAAAGTCAATTTCCTCTGTGATGTTATCTGCAGGCTGCAGACTCGGGCTCGGAGGGTGACGTCATGACCCACCGCAGAAAAAAGAGGAGAACATGCAGCGTGATGGGAAACGGTGACATCACGAGCCAGGACGACTGCGTGAGCAAAGAGCGCAGTTCTTCTCGGTGACGTCATGCTCCCTCCGTCATCTCCTGGGACAAGAAACACCTCTCGCTCTTTAAGGAGACTCCTGTCCATTACATAAGAGGTTGCTGCTAATGTCTGGGTACACAATTACACGCTCAGCTCCCAGTTATCTGTCCTAGTGCGCTTTTAGAGATGAAGAACAAGAAAATAACCAAATATGTGCTTGTTGCATGGATGAACGGACCGCCGTGTGGGAAAGTGAGAGAAACTCTTCTCGTGTTGCCTTTGCTGATGTCAGGCTCGGGACGATCTTGACGTCCCCTTCTGTCCTCGTGCCATGATCATTAATCCATGTTTGAATTTTTTCAGGGGGGTTTGCTAAGATTCTTGTCTTTCTGTTGAGATGTATTCTTGACGCCTCTGGTGTGAATCGTTGCCTTGAGCTCTTTGAATCTAGAAAACAGATTTTATTTTATTACTGATTCTTGAGCTGTGCTTAAACAGGTCTTATTGTTAGCGGGAAAGTTAGTACTTAAAACTGTTAAACGGCGTATTTTTCTGCTCCTTTTTCCCCCCCACATGGTTATCCTAGTCAACCAATTTCAAAGTCGAATGTCCTATCTACCTAAAAGGCATCTTCTGTTGAATCTACTGTGAATGCTCAGTGTTTATAAATTTTGAGGAAATATCACTGGACTAATAAACACTACACAAAGTCCATTAGTAATGAAATTGAATGTGAACAAATGGATGCAGTATTAGTAAAGCACTTCATGCTCCTCCTATTGTGCCCCTTTTTGAAGTTAAACACTAGGGGGAGTAATGCTTATGTGCACGCTGAGCCAATAATATAAAGGATAATGGTTAAAAACCTTAAGTCATAAAAGCGTTCATTTTGACATTTATTTTGACAAAATGAATACGCTGCATAATGGTAACCTGATGGTTAAGCTCTACATTAATCATTTTGTGGTGGATGTGAAAAATGTTTTAAAGGTAATGTTTGTGACAGTGCTTAACTTTTGTATGCTGATCCCCTGTATAAACACAAGATGATGTCTTTAAAGTGCCTATTTTTACCTGAAGTTTCCGTTTATCATATCTCTGTTTCTGTCACTGTTTGTTATTACCATCCTGAATATTAATTAATTAAGTTTAAGGAAATGGGTGTAAATGAGAGTTTAACAGTGTTGTAGATCAGATGATAATCAGACGTTGAGTGTGTTTCTATGGGCTGGTTTTATTTGTGTTCGTCATGTTTTGCATTGGCTTTGTTGACACCTCTGATCCACCGAGATTTGGGTGTTGGGGAAAATATGACACCCTGATGTTGCTGAAATCAAAACAAAATTAATTAATATGGTTAATTGTTTAATAAAACTTTCTATGTATTTAGTTTGGAGCAGTATTGTTTTCATTTTTGTTTAACTTTTGCTTATTTAATATTGTAGCATCATAGGTGATGCAAGTGGTAACGTAAAGTACTTCTATAATGAGGAGCTCGGTTGCAAAAGTCCCAAAATGCCACCCTTTGTCAAAAATTAAGTAATGATTGACCAAATGCTCTCAGCATGTGTTATGTTCATCAAATATCTTCAAATCTGCTTAATCCTGGTGCCAGGCCATTCAGAAATAACGCTTTGTTGGCAGAATCCACTAAACACCATGTCGATTTTCTGCATTTGTTCGTTCTTATTTTGTTCACACTGTCAGTAAATATCCAATTTTGGTGCATATCTGATTGGAATTCAATCACATTTAGAAAGTGTGAATGGCCAAAAACCGCACGAAATCAGTTTTTTCCAATCCGTTTCAGGCTACATCCAGAGGTGGTTTGAAATCTGTTTCAGTCTGACCACTCTAATCGCATTTGTGTAGCTTTTTGGTTACGTCATGCAGTCACATCACATAAACGCAACCCCAGCACGACCTTTGGAACAGTCTGTCCTGACTAAATAATAGGGGTGTTTGGGAAAGTCCATGTATTTGGGAATATAGTTTCTACAACGTCAGACTTCTGGGCAGATTGACGTGCCATCGCGACGTCATCGCCATAGAAACAGTGCAGATAAACCGGAACACAGTGGAACGCTACAGGCCGCACAGATCGGATTTGAACCGTTGTGATGCACAATATGGACAGTGAGTCTGTCAAATCGGATATGCACCAAAATCGGATATGGACCGACAGTTTGAACAAGGTATAAGTGCGCGAAAGCTGAATTAGATGAACAATGACGAATGTGGATCAAATTCAAACTTGTGTCCCTTGTGAGTACATGGACCTGAAAACAACCCACATGTGGAAGCCGCATGCATCACAGCTCCCCCTAGTGTGTGGTTCAGTTTATTTATTTTACCATTCTGACTTTCATTATTTGCAATGTTTTGTTGCATTTTTAAAGATTTTGCAACTGTTTATTATGTCTTGTCCAAAGAAGTGGACAAAAAAGTTTGCATGTACTTAGAGGATTTTGCAGCTAAAAACACTCAATTTTGTTAAATGACAATGAAATGACTTGAGTGACATTTGTGGCTTTTTTGACAAATGACCTTTTCATTGCCATTAAAGTGAAATTACTAAATCTAAACATAAAGTCTGATGATAAAAAATGCTCATTTACAAGAAAACATGTAAGATGTAGAGGGTTTTGTATCTGAACTCCTTGTATGTTTATCAAGACCTGGAAAATATGATTGAGAATATGAGTAAAGATATGGAGAACACTTTCAGGTATGCGTTGCATCTAACTAGAAATTTTGAAACATTGCGATGATTTGAAATCAATGATTTTAATACTTCAAAACGTTTTAGGTTAATACAATTAACAGGAAGACAGGTTATGTAGAAAATTGTTTTTCCAACTTATAATATATTTTAATAGAATTCAAGTTAATTTTACAAACTTAAAGCATTCGCATCCCACACGTAAGTTATGAAGAATTTTCATTTTTGGGTGAACTATCCCTTTAATATATTGCAGCCCCATTAGGCATCAATAGCCACATTTAAAGTGTATAACTTTGTATCTCTCTCTCTCTCTCTCTCTCTCAATATTTAAAAATATGCCCATAAATTATTAAAGTATTTTTAAATTAAAGATATATTTTAATTGTATACATAATTTTTTAAAATCTGATTTATTTGTGTCGCCTGAGGTACATTTTTAAAATCGTTGCCGTTTTCTACAACCCCCAACAAGCAGCTTACAGCTTGTAGACAGCTTGATGCCACTAATGCTGACTAGTTAGTCAGTAAACATAGTGATGAGACGCGACCACTGTAGAAAGCGTCTGTAGCGCACGCGGCTTTATGAGATTGCGCAGACACGCGCTAACGGGATGACGGGCTGGATGAGCTGAAGCGTTTCACAAACCTCTGATCTTTACACAGCACAACAACTAAAAACAAACAAACAAGAAACTTCAGACGGAACATTTCTATTAAAAACAGCAAGGATATCGGCTAATGATGACTATAGACGCGCCAGTGATTTTGTCCGCACTTTTCTTCACAATAATTGCCATCATAGTTGCGTCGACGCTTCTGGCGAGGAAATCTGCGCCAAAGAAAGAAACCAAGAGACGCGAGGAGGAGAACTCAGATTTGAATCAATCCAGAGACAGAGAGGAGACATCTGTTGCTCATGTAAGAGCTGAGTTACATCAACAAACACCTGTGCAGGTAAACTAACTGTGCCACTTCATACAGACGTGATTGCGTCACGAGCGTTTATGAAACCGTTAAAAAAGCGGTTTCGATAATAATCGTTTTGTTCAGTTGCACTCTGTGTAGTGGATATATTAGCTTGAAGCTGTTTTGTCAATGAATAAATCTCAATCTTATTTGCATAATAGATACTACTTTATATTGAAGTAAGTATGTACTTAGAGCAGCCTGTTTAGTTGGTTTAGTATGTGACAGGGTTTCATCAAGGATTTATCAGACAGAGGCTACAAGACATGTTTATTTTTGGCCTCTTTCCTGGTGTTTAAATTATGTTATAAATCATGTTTTTGTTAACATTGTGACATATATGAATTTTTCACTTCCCATCCAGTTTTCATTTTTGCTGTGTTTGATCTTTTTACTTTGATACGCTTGTTATAATTTCCATTAGCTTGTCATTCCAGTAATCCAGCAGTCATGCTGTCTAGATCGGTCCTGTCCTTTCCAAATAAATGCATTAAAACAAATAACATCATGATGTGTATAAAACATTAGTGCAAAGAGAATTGGGAAAATGCATGTTTTAATTGTATCACAAATTTGCATAAAGCGAAAATAGGACCTGTCATGTTCTTGAAAGGTTTTGTGGAATTTACCCTATAGGCTTGTCACGTACTTGCCACAACCCCTGACCTGTCAATTTAAAGTTCATTTTCAAACACTCAGCAGATACGTGCCCTAGGCTACTATGTTTTTGGGGCTCAACCTTGTTGTCAGTGGTTTATCAGCAGCTTATAGATCTTCTCTTTAAGTCTTCAGAATGTGCCCACCACAGCTGTAACCAGAGCTTTGGACATGACCTGTACCATGGTCTGTCTATATATGGCTTCAAACTTATATCCACTATATTTAAAAGTGTGTAACATGTTGGTGTTGACCGCAACTGTGTGTGACACCGGTTAGCACACACGAGAATACCCAGGGGAACAAGTGTTAACGTGAAGAAATGAGGTGATGGTGATGAAAATGAGCCATTGGCTTGACCAACATCCAGAACTGAGATTGACTGTTTCCTACCAACATTTCTAACTTTGGTGGATTGATTAAAAGTCAACATTTTCCCTATATCTATTTAATAAACAGACATTACCATTTAAATTGCGCAAATTGACATTGCAAATTGAAAATACGGCTAATGGAAACCAGTAATTTTCACAAAAACTCCCATATATCGCAAAAAAAGTTTTTACGCTTGCATTGAGTGTTTTTTTGCAATTCTGAAAAAGTGTATTTCGCAAAACTGCAATGGAAACAGATTATTTGCATATTCGGACCACCTGATGCAGTAAGTCACATAAATAACGCGGTATGTCCTAAAACCTCCCAGAAATACCTCAATACATGTCTGCTACCAAGTATAAGAGGTTTTCCTTGCCAATATTGTTTGGATAACACTCATACATCTCTCTTCTGATTCAAAATAATGTACTACTACTTCCAAGAAACACCTATATGCCGTTCTTAAGTATAAGGGGCTTTCCTTGGCATTAATGTTTGAACTCGCATCGTCTTCGTTAAAGAAATAAAGTGGGTCTGATATTAGTAAACCTACCAACATCAGTGGACGTGATGTTTGGAATGACATAACGTAAGAGGAAAAACTATGTTTCAATTGCATATCATCGGTTAATGGAAACGCCGTCATTTCACTGTAGTTTTTTGTCGACATGTAGAAAATAGCGCTAAAGTTTTGCGAAAATCTGTAATGGAAACGCAGCTATTCTGGGACTTATTGTAATGACATAGTTCCTTATCAGGTGATGTCATGACTCCATCTTATTTTACAACCGCATGGCCACATGTGCATCATGTCAAAATACGTGCCTGCACATGTGTCGAAAGGGTTTCTGATTAAAAAAAATGACGCTAAAATACTCGCAAGACTCACTTAACACTAAACTTTTATCATAAACTCTTTCGAAGCATCTGCAGCTGGCACGTATTTTGACATGACGCCTGATGCACATGACATGCCGCACACATGAGGGGCTAAATGCATGTTTTGGTGATCTTCGCATTGTGCGCCCTCGACAAAGAAGTCACCGGCCACCACTGCTTATAGGTATTTCGTGGAGTCGCGTGTGTAAATGGTACTTCTTGTGCGGCGCATAATGAGTTTCTGCACGAGAGCGCCCTCTGGCTTTTGGATGTAGCAGCATTTCACCATAATTTATTGAGATGCATATATCACACGATTTGTTGTCCCAGCCCTAGTTTAAGTCCTGCTCTACATATGTTGTTGTTGAATATCCTGATTGACATCAGATTGGATGACGTATACAAAATTCATCATATAATAAATAAGTAAAATGTTTTTATGTTGACTTTAAAATTTAGATTCGAAGCCTCCTAAAAAGCACCATAAAATGAGTCCATATGATTTGTGTGCTATATTCCAAGTCTTCCGATACCATTTGTAAGCTTTGTAAGAGTAACAGACCTAAAGTCTGATATATAATAATAGTTTGTATCTGGGCCAGTTTTAATCCCTGTCCTGACATTGAGAGTATTAAAGGGGGGGTTTAATGGTATTTCAAGCATTCTGACTTATTAACACAGTTATAGAGTTGTTTCCTCATGCTAAACGTAGGCAAAGTGTCAAAAATGCAGTTGGGCGTGTTTCAGAGTATTTCTGTGCCGAATGCACTTCGCCAGGGTTCGTACAAGTTTCGGCTAATTTTTTTCGATTACGGTTCTAACTAACGTTTCAGGGGTTTTCGATACGTATCAGTTCTTTATATGGGCTTCCGCCGGAAAACTTCCCCCGGAAAACCCCGCCCAGCCGTCAGTCAGCGGGAGACGCTAGAGCTTGCTAACAGCTTATCACGCCACTCAGCCTTGTTTAATTTCAAAAGTCAACAATGGCACAACAAGAAGTGTGTTTTTGGATGTAAGGAGAAGACATCCAGCCTTATGGAAACAATGGATATAGTTTATTATCCGGATTAGCAGCGGAGTTTTGCGTGTGTGTTTGATGCGGTGGATTTTCAGAACCGGGTCATGACGAGTTACACGTGGTAAGTAAGACTTCTGTCTTATGTTGGAAATAGGCGCGTGTATATTATATAAATGACACGAACATGTAGTGAATCATAAGTTAAAACAGTGTTGTATAGTGTTGTATGACTCGTACTCGCTCCTCCCGTGTTATAACTCCTCCTTCTTCATTTTTTCGTACGTTATCGGAAAGATTCGGTAAAGCTAATCTTTCTTTTATAAATCTGATTAAACTAAAGACTCTTCAGAGATATAAAGGATGTCATACTACTCCATAGGTACTCCAGATTAATATCAGAAATGCAGAAACAGCGTGTGTTACGTGAGCTTTAAATATGTATTGAGAGTATTAAATATCCTTATTATGGTGTGTGTACTGTTGCCTTTTTTGTTTTCTGAGCTTAATTTCCTTTGTTCAAAGAGGCAGCGGTAGACGTAGAGGCGAAGATTGTCACTGAGCTGAAAAATGAGGAGGCCGTTACAGTCGCCCCTGTTATTGAGGAGGTTGGTGTTGTGGAGGAAACATCTGCTGTGGAACCTGAAGTCATCTCCGTTCAAGTGGCACCTGTTCAGGTAAAGATGCCTGATGTTATGTACAATATTTGGTACCATGGTCCTTTTAGAGAGATAATCATTTTATTTTAAAGGTTTTATTTAGCTACAGTGTATTGGAGGTGGCACAGTGACTCAGTGGGTAGCACTGTTGCCTTACAGCAAGAAAGTTCCTGGTTCGAGCCTCAGCTGTGTCAGGAAATCTTTCTCTATGGAGTTTGCATGTTCTCCTTGTGTCAGCATGGGTTTATGATGGGTAGTCTGGTCCAAAAACATGCAGGTTGGGTGAATTGAAGATGCCAAATTGTCCTTCCCTAACCTGTGTGTGGATTCATTTATTTAACCAGTTCTTACCATAAATGTAGCACTAGTTGCTGGATTGGCATTAAACAAACATCTGCGGTGTATTCAAGGGCATGTATTTTTGTTTATTTCCTAGAATCGGTCTTAAACCTTTGCATTTTTCTGGTAGTGTCAATTCATAGCTCAACAGCCTTTTTAGTATCACTTCTCTTCTCCAGATTGACACAGTGTGACTCTCGTTTCCCTCTCTGTTGTTTTGGGACATTGATGTTCTGCAGGAGCTGCTGGATAAGGTCCTGCCAGCTCTGTGTGCATGTGTGTGTAGTTTTTGGACCAGCACTAGGGGTTTCATGTAAGAAATCATTTCTTTTCTCCAAACAAGCGTTCCAAAGCAACACCCTTTCCTTCTGGAGTCCAGGATTTTAATTGCAATTTTCCGCATGTATTTCAGCTATTTGTGGCTCATCTAGTGTTGCACCTTGACTCCACACTGTTTAATTATTGTTATTTCATAATACTACGTATTAATAGTGTAGAAAAATACTGTTAGGTTTGCAAGAATATCTACCTTGGTACAAGGGATGTAGCAACATCTCTACCATTTGTACTATCATAATATCATATAGCACAGCTATTGCCCTGCTGCTTTTTACTATTGCTGTGTCTGCTTCTACACTTTCACAACCCCTGCGTCAGTCCTGTCCACCCTGAACTCATTCACAGCAGGAAACCATCTGATATATCTTACAAAGCGTTATGTAACCGTACTATTCTGGCTTCTTTAGAGCTACTGCATGTAAATGGTCCTCACACTGACACCATTTTGGGAAAAACAGAAGATGATCTGTTTCATAGAACGTTCGATTTAGTGTTTATCCTATTCTGAGCCCCTGAGAAAGAAGCAAAGTAGTTTTTTTGATGCTGGAATCCTCAAAGATTGGATGGCACAATCTACAAATCCTTGGCAAATCCAATGACTAATTCCTCATTAGTGCTCATTTGTTTAGTACCTTGGGGTTGAAAATGCTCAGTTTTAGATATTGCAGGTCGGTTTTGCTCACAATATGCAGTAAATGTACTGCGGGTGGTCCATGGGATGATAATCGGTGTTTGTATGTTTTAACACTTTGTATGTTTGCTTGAGTTTCAAACAGAACATCATTTTTGCTGATTTCACACTAGGTGCGTTTACATGCAGCCAAATAATTTGTTTGCAATCGTATTGATTTCAGATTTGGGGGACTTTGAAACTGTTTTAGCAAGTTGATTTTGTTCTGCGGGTTAAAGATAAAAGGATTTCATTCATTAGTTTTTGGTATTTGGGCTGTGAATAGTCATTGGGATGCTTTTGGGCTAGTTTTGAATGTCCATTGGAATAGTTTTGGTAACCCTGGCTGTGCGCTTGCGCAGACGTTTGGTTTGGATTGGATAAAATGCAATGTACATGCAAAGAACATTTTAATTAGATTACATCTACAAGGTACATGTAAACTGTATTGTCATAACCTGTAATCGGAGTCAGATTAACACAATTTTGTGCCTGTAAACATAGCCACTGTTATGTTGTATGTCTACAAAAAAGTTTTCAATGCAAATACCAACAGATTATGTTCATCAATGTAAGTGACAGATGTTGAAATTTGTTTTGGTCTTATGATATCTTTATTGCCACATTTAGTGGTATATGAAGAAGGCAAGTCAAATTGTATTTATATAGCGCTTTTCACAAATGTTTAATTGTTTCAAAGCAGCTTTACATTAAAGGCGACTCAACAAAAGAAAATGCATGCAGCTAGGGATGCACCGATAGGATTTTATTGGGCCGATACCGATTTAAACAGACAACTTCTGGCCGATACGATATTAAACACTTGTATATAATACTATACAGTTGGTCTATTAGCTAGTTTATTTCTGCATCTAATTATTTTTTACTGAACATGGATTGGATCTAATTAACATTCAACTGACCAACATAATAAGAGAGGCACAAATTAAGCTAAAACAAATATAATAAGACACCATGACAACCTTCAAAAGTGGTTTTAGCTATTCAGCATTTATTTTATTAGCAACATTAACTCATTTTTGTTTTTTACATATTATGGATTTCTTTATGCAGTTAATTAATAAACAATCGGTATCGGCTTTTCTCGTGCTATTGCCGGTTTCAAATTCATCAAAAATCGGCCGATTAATATCGGCGGCCGATACATCGGTGCATCACTACATGCAGCCCTTTTATTATAAATGTTGTGATTGATCCGCCACATTACTGTCGGTGACAGCTAATGAAAAGCACTCGGCAGAGTCCGCAGGTGCTTTGCCATATTGCTGGTGACACCAATCTTGCGACAATAATAGTTTGTCACAATAATTACACTTAGCTTTCTATTTTTCTGATTTTACTAAATGCAGCCACATTTAGAGCGCCTTCCACCACGGTCCATCGTGCAACTGACATTTTAATAATTCAATAGATGACGTGAAAATGATGTGACCTTGCGATCCGGAATTGTTATCGAAACAATGGTCTGATTCCTTATGATTCCAGAATTGGAATCGAAATTTGATTCCCAACCCTAGTTTTAGGGAATATGAGCCCAGGATGTATCTATAAAACACTTCCATCCGGAAATAAAAAGCCGAGCACCTCTAACATTGTCATTTCCAACATGATGTGATTTCGCACTGTTCTTATCCCAATCCAGCAAACTACTTATTAGTTTAGGATATAATTCAGAAACAGCTTTTCATTAGCTGGTTCAGGTGTGCTTGGTTAAAGTTGGTAGAGCTAAATTCGATCTCCAGGGGCAAGATTAAGCACTCCTGCTTTATGTGTTAATTATTTCCTAGGGAACAAATACAGATTTTAACCTACAAAGCAGTTCTGTTGACTTTAGTGGTTGAGTTGCTGGTGTTCATGTAACTTAATTGGTAGAGCACTGCAAAGGTTACTGGGTTGTGTTTTATCACTACACTGTAAGTCAATTTGGATAAAAGGATCTGTCAGATGCGAAAATGTAAATGTTATCAAGAGTTTAGTGTTAAAATGAATTAAGAACTATTGCTTTAAGAATTTCTTGAGCCCTAATATGAAAATTCCTGTTTTGGGGATCATGATTTTGGGTCGATTTTCCCCTTCCGACAATCCTATGTCCCGATTTATCTTGATGGTTCTACAGATTATCTTTTCAGATTTTCCCTTGGTGAGTAAATCTGTAAATCAGAAATCCTGATGTGTGGGGGGAACCCCGAGGACAAACGTGCTCTTGAGATTATCACGTGAAACAAAACAATATCCAATCAGCAAGAAAGATGATGGAAGACGGAAGCTGTCATGAGACAGCACAAAGTTGATTTGTGACTCGTTGATTTGTAGCAACAGCACGAATGTTTATACAACGTGTCGTGTAAAACATTCAAAACAATATTATGAAATGTCTTCCTGCATATCGTCCGCCATGCTTATTCTAAAGTCTCGTGAGATTTTGCTACGTTTCCTGTGTTCACAGTCGAGACTGTAGTTGAAAATCTGTTCATGTGTGGTGTGCTGTCTTTGACACATTATGGCACACCACACACTATAGGAGCAAAACGGTTAAATCTAGGATTTTTTTATCCTCATGTTTGTGGGATAATAATTAATATGCATTCCTATGGGGGATAACAAAAATATTACATTACATTACATTACATTATTTCAATCATCAGATCAGACCTTGAAATATGAAACCTACATTCTGAGAGCTTTCCAGTGAAATCTAGTTTGTCACGGTTTTTAGGTTTAGTGTTTGAATATTCCTTTTAACTTGGCTTAATTCTACGTGACATTGATTCAACAAGGTGCTGAAAGCATTCTTTAGAAATATTGGCCCATATTGATAGGATAGCATTTTGCAGTTGATTGAGATTTGTGGGATGCACATTCAGGGCACGAAGCTCCCGTTCCACCACATCCCAAATATGCTCTATTGGGTTGAGATCTGGTGAATGTGGGGGCCATTTTAGTACAGTGAACTCAAGAAACCAATTTGAAATGATTCGAGCTTTGTGACATGGTGCATTATCCTGCTGGAAGTAGCCATCAGAGGGTGGGTACCTGGTGGTCATAAAGGGATGGATATGGTCAGAAACAATGCTCAGGTAGGCCGTGGCATTTAAACGATACCCAATTGGCATTAAGGTGCCTAAAGTGTGCCAAGAAAACATCCCCCACACCATTACACCACCACCACCAGCCTGCACAGTGGTAACAAGGCATGATGTATCCATGTTCTCATTCTGTTTACGCCGAATTCTGACTCTACCATCTAAATGTCTCAACAGAAATCGAGACTCATCAGACCAGGCAACATTTTTTCCAGTCTTCAACTTTCCAATTTTGTTAAGCTTGTGCAAATTGTAGCCTCTTTTTCCTATTTGTAGTAGAGATGAGTGGTACCCGGTGGGGTCTTCTAATGTTGTAGCCCATCCGCATCAAGATTGTGCGTGTTGTGGCTTCACAAATGCTTTGCTGCATACCTCGGTTGTAACGAGTGGTTATATCAGTCAAAGTTGCTCTTCTATCAGCTTGAATCAGTCGGCTCATTCTCCTCTGACCTCTAGCATCAACAAGGCATTTTCGCCCACAACACTGCCGCATACTTGATGTTTTTCCCTTTTCACACCATTCTTTGTAAACCCTAGAAATGGTTGTGCGTGAAAATCCCAGTAACTGAACATTATGAAATACTCAGACCGGCCCGTCTGGCACCAACAACTATGCCATGCTCAAAAGTGCTTAAATCACCTTTCTTTTCCATTCTGACATTCAGTTTGGAGTTCAGGAGATTGTCTTGACCAGGACCACACCCCTAAATGCATTGAAGCACCTGCCATGTGATTGGTTGATTAGATAATTGTATTAATGAGAAAATAAACAGGTGTTCCTAATAATCCTTTAGGTGAGTGTATATGCTTATAGCATTGTGCTGATAATATATTTGTTCATAATGACATTGGATAGTATTGTACTCCTAAAAGTTGATATTTTGGATGTTTAGTGGAAATACAGATATTAGAATAGCTTCTGTTTCTTTCCTTATCTTTAATGCCTGTACTGATATGTTTTTGCTGTAAAGCCGATTTCCAACCATGCAGAGTTGTAAAAAGTACTATAGAAATTCAGCTTTAATTGTGAATTGATGGGAAATAAATTAATAGGAAGTTGGGTAGTAAAGTTGTTGCCAAGTTGTTTTATAATTAAAAAAAACAAATTATAATTTCCTTGTTAGTTTAGCGACATGCTAATGTATGCTTTTGTAAGGAGCACAATTTTGTTTTACTCATAGTAACACTTTAGTTGTGAGGTTTAATTTTAGTTAGTAAGATGCCTTACTTATCAGCTCATTTAGACAAGGCAGCTCACTAAATGTTTGAACAAGGCTTTGGTCTCTGCCTTGACCTTTTAGTCACAGTCGGTGATGTCTCTTAACTGAACAATGATGCAGTAATGCATTTCATTTAAGTAGGCAGACACTGACTATACATGATGACCACAGGCCTCTTATATGAGACAATGACAGTTTTCATACCCGCTGGGCTTGTGGAGAAGTTAAGATGTTAAACGATTCAATCTTTATTATTCCCACTGAACAAAATATGGAACAGAGGATCTTTAAGCCATTTAAATGGTTGGCTGAGGCTGACATTTGAGTATCTTCATTTAGTACTAATTTATCAAAATCCGACCATTTTTAAAATCCAGGCTAAAGTCTCATAATCTAATGATAAGATGAGGAGCTTTAACGTTTGATATCTTGGTTGTCACAGGCAGGGTCACACATTAGCCATGTCAACACACACTAATCTCAGAAAACAGTGTTGGCCACAAAGTCTCTGTGGATCTGTTTGATTTTCACTTGTCTCCAGTTTCTCATACTTGGCTTTGCATGTATTCTCACCCTGACCTCCATATGTGGTGGCACCTAATATAGATTTCCCACTATCTACTGAGAGAGGATCTTAGGTGACAGCTAAGCCTTAGATGGCATCCAGCGTCATGCGTCTGATATCCTCATGCTTTCTAAGAGCATCAGAGACTAATGAACGGTTGGCAGCCGTTACTGTGGTGAACAATCCCTCTCAAGCTCTTCTAATTCCCTCGCCACAGAGTAATGCTGGACATGTGCCTTATTATTTTAAAGGGGACATTTCACAAGACTTTAAAATTTGACATTTCACACTGTCCTTTATAATGCAAATGAGCTGATAAAATGCAAACACAGATCGCCATAATAGTGGTTTGTTGAAATTGAAACTCAATTGTGCTGTCAATTATTTACTCTCTCTGCAATAAATGGCAGTGCCGTGGTTGGATAGTGCAGATTAAGGTGCGGTATTATTATAATAAGAACCCCCTTATGACATCACAAGGGGAGCCAAATTTCAATTAGTTATTTTTTCACATGCCTGCAGAGAATGCTTTACCAAAAGTTATTGGGTTGATCTTAGGGGTGCACCGATAAATGCCGATATACACAAAAAATATGTGGCCGATAACTACAGCCGATAATATTCACAGCTATTTTATGTACTACACCTTTTGATCATTAAGTCCTTATCGATCTAAAATCACTGTTAGTTTGACTCGTTTATAACATGCATTTGAAAAAGTAACACTCGTCAAACATAATCATTATACATATTCTTTATTAGCATGAAAATACCTGAAAAGGTGTGAAGAACAGCAATATAAAAATATCCGTAAGACATTTCCTGGAGCTGCGTGTGTATGGTTATTTGTCTGCAGCGCACATTAACCCATTTGTGCCCAAATTTTTCTGAATGGTTTCATGCATATAATTGTGTTAATAGTGTCCTCTGTAGACATGTTCTGCATTTATTTTCCCCATTTTTATTTTTTTGAAAATCGTATTTGAATGTGCGGCAACTATAGTTGCCGGTGGGCAAAAAGGTTGTATGCACCCCTTTAATGTCAAATTTTAATACATTTGGCATCTTACTCAAAATAACGGCTTTCAACAGATCAACCTTTATTCATAAACACATTTATTATGTATAACAGTCAAAGAACATTCGATGCGAACCCCCCCCCCAAAAAAAATGCATCTAGCTTATAATCTCTTGTTCAATTCAATTCAATTTTATTTATATAACGCTTTTCACAATTGTTAATTGTTGCAAAGCAGCTTTACATGAGTAGATGTAGAGGAGAACACAGACAATCAATAGATAATATAAGAAGTAGAATATAGCAGCTAAGGATTAACCGTACAAGTGAGCGTATTAATAATGTAACGTATACAGTAAAGTGCTAAGTTAAGCCAAAGTTGGCTGACTCTCTCGGGGACGAAAACCACCCCTAGGAGAAAACCCTGTGGGAAAAACTCCTAGCAGGACAAAAACCCTTGGGAGAAATTAATATATATATTTATATATATATAAACAGGGTAGGGATAGGAGGCGGGTAAGCGGATTAAACTGGTTCAGCCGGTGGTCGCGCATTGGCTGGGCATCACGTTGAAGGACAGCCAGTAGATCAGTGGTGTGATGACCTCCACAGCAACGGGAAATGGCTCTGTTTGTCCCATTGTCCTCGGGGTTGATGACAAGACAGGGAGAGAGAAACAGAATTCTATTAGCGTAGGGCCGGTTGCATGTAACGCAAGTGTCATGCAGTATTGTGGTTTAAAAACGCTCGGTTCCAGACAGGCTACCTATTGCAGCAATAGTAGATTACCCATATGAGGTATGTGAGTGCTTTGTTCTAGACAAAACAACCACTGGGGGACAAGTACAACTACTGGACATTTTATGTGAATGTTCTGTCAAAGAAGAATGTCTAAGCTAAGTGATATAAACTGTGACTTGTTCAGGTTTTTATTATTATTTTTATTTATTTATTTTCTCTGTTGCATTCTGTGCTGTCTTCCAGAAACAACGGACCATATGTCAGCTCCAAATCAGTTCATATCACTTAGTTCATATCACTTAGCACATTGTTCGTGGCTCGACTTGTCGAGTCTGTTTTTCAAGATGTCTCCTGTCTGAATACGCGTAATGTGCTGTCTTTATAAAGTAGCTTCTTATTAAACTGTTTGTACACTTACAAAGTTCTCAATGCTTCAGTTTGCATGTAAGGACCCTCATTATGCTACTGTGGTAGTGTGAGGCTATTTTGAGCCTTGTTAGTGGTATTAACTAGCAATTTACTTGTACTTACTCTTTGCCCCATATACTAGCGCTATACGCTAATCTGTTTTTATTGATAAAAAACTCTTTACATTCGATTATCATGAAAACGCATCCCAGAGAACGATCTACTCGGTAACCATGTGTTAATTACCCCTAGGTTCATTTTTCACCGGAGTTGTCCTTTAATAAAAATAATATGAAAATAAATCAATAAAATGGGCGACCAGTCTTTGGAAGAAGAGGAGATCTCTGTCTCCCTCTTTAAATGACCGGTATGAATGGATTTTATTCCCTATCAAATTAATGTCTAATGGACAGTAGAGATGTTAGTTAAAGTGTTTTAGGTATGATATTATGAAAGAAAAAAGCACTGAAAAAGACCAATAACCTTGATTATTAACCTATTGACACAGTATACACCATTTCCCCATGATATATCTACTTACAAGGCATTTGCCCACCCCCAACTATAGTTGCCGCTTGGACTTTTGACTAAGTATATAAAAAACTATAGATCTTTTGTAAGATTTGTTTTGTTTGGAGGACTCTAGAGACCTTCATGATTATGTAGATACATAAATGTCAACCAATAATATTTGTTAATAAAATGAAAATTACCTTTCTTTGGGAGGGTTTGCCTTCGCCATGTTTCTTGGAAGAAGAGGTAAGAAGTTGACAGCCTCATGCGACAGGAAGGAGATAAATACCCTTTCTTTCTTTTTTAAATCCTTTATTTGGTTGTAAGCTTGCATGTCATTGAGAAATAAAACATGGATAACATCTAAAAAATTCTTTAAAAAAGAAAAATGACAACTATGCACTGTGGCAACTAAAGTTGCCGGTGGGCTGAAATGGGTTAAGTTTCTGCACGAGAGCGCCCCATGGCTTTTGGATGTAGTGGCATTTCACCGTAATTCATTGAGAAGCACTGCAAGCATTATATCGGTGCACCCCTAGTTGATCGGTTTCTAGGTTGATAGAAGCACTGGGGACCCAATTATACCACTTTAACATGGAAAAGTCAGATTTACATGATATGTCCCATATAAAAGACTCATGTATTTAGTCTTTTATGTAAAACGGGCTCTAGCTCATTGTTTTGGATATGCCAAGTTCAAAATTATTGTAAAACAGTGCTTATACTCACACCTGTGACCGCACAGGAATGTTTTAGCAGGAATGTTCCTGACATTGTTACCAGGTTTTCACAGCAAAACCCACCCACTTGCCACTAGCCAAATTGTATTTCTACATTTTTTGGCAGGTTCATTTGCCTAAATTTGCATTCCCGAGGCTAAATATCACATTATTGGGGTCGCTGCAACCTGCAGACATAAATTACAGCTTGCAACAACAGTGCAATGGTAGCCCAACTTCATGGGAAAATCATGGACTTGGCAACCCTTAGCAATCCTGGCAACAGTATCCGTGGCAGGCAACCACTTACAATGAAAGTTTAAGGATGGAGGATGTTACACCAAAATGAACTTAACAGACTGTTTTTTTAAAGACGCAAGACTAAAAAATGCTGGGTCAAAAATGGACTAATCCAACCTGTTGTGTGTAATTTAACCTATGCAGGGGTATTTCAAAACAAAAGTGTTGTTTTAAGCTATTGTTGAGTCAAATCTAAACATTTTCTGGGCTAATCTAACACAATGATTGGATTTGTCCTTAATCATGGCAACTTCTGCATGTTACTAAGCATCAGAAATGATCTTAGACAAAATATGCACTTATAATAGGAATTCCATTCATACAACATGAATTTCATACATTTGAAAAAGTGGTCCCTCTACTCAAAGAATGAATTTGACAACTTGAAAGGTTAAAGCTTATGTCATCTCATGTAAATCTTGAGTACCTATAAAGTTGTATTACATCCTTTATATAGACCTGTTATTACTGTTTGTACACAATGATGACATGGCAGCGTATGCGCGTACATTTTGGCAACGGAAGTATGCCAAGTATCAGCAGTGAAGCAACACACAGATAAAGTTATTTAAAAAAGTTGACTTTATCGACTTTTTCAACACAGCTACCAGATCCTATAGTGGAGTGGATAGAAGACGTTAGCAGATGGCCAAATATAAAGTTGCCAGATACGTATATTAGTGCAACCAAACGCAACAAACAGACATTTTGATGCTGGGAAACCGTTTTGATAAACTTTCTGAGTTTAGAACCACTGGGGAACAACAACACTTCTGGTGCCTAAATGCGCACGCAGGCTATTTGATCATCGTGCGTTGTAAAAGGGTCTATTTCCAGAGTCTTTAGTTTAATCAAATTTATAAAAAACAGATCAGCTTTACTGATTCTTTACGAATATACCCGACAACTTTGAGGCGTACCGTGGGCCGAGCAAGTCATTGGGAATCTGCTCTAGCTTAAATTTTCCTCACAAACAACACACTACTCTGGTGACATTGATTGCGTGTCAGCTCTTGGTTGGTGTGTCCGTGCGCTATTTTGGTTAAAGAGCCCATATAAGGACTTCCACTGTACTTCCTGTAAAAGAAATAGATTGTTACGCATTAATCTTTCAAACTTTCAGAAACTTGTACGAACCCTGGCAAAGTGCATTCGGCACAGAAAACTCTGCCACACATCCATATGTTTTTTTGAAACTTTGCCTATTTTAAGCATGAGAAATATATATATATATATATATATATAATTTGTTTCAGCAGTTTCTCACTGTGATTGAAGCACACTCAGCAGTAAATGTGGGTGGTTGTGTAAGATGGTATGCACCATCTGCTGGTGCACAGCGTATGCCAAAATTCTTGAAGTTATGAAGTTTAGTTTGAAAGAAGGGAATAGAGTTGCTATTCTAGTAGCAGCTGTCTTATGCTGCATGTATCTGTTATTAAAGAGTTATGCTAAAGGCAAGAGGTTTTAGTGGTTGCAGAACCGTTCAGTTACATAAATGCTCAACAACACATGCAGCTCTGAGTTTGGTCAAAAACAATAGATATAACAAGATGGTGTAGTGGTATTACTATGAATAGGGAAAAGTGTAATGCCCAATATATAAAGGCTTAAGCAAAGGAAGTCCCACCTTCTAGTTAAATGAGCCAATCATCAATCAGTAAAAGCTGACGATTCTCTGTAAAGAGCGATGTGATGCACATGTGCAGTTACTGGGGCGATGTGAGGTTTAAGAAGTGGTGGGAGATATCTGTCTTCCTTCATTCAAGTAAATGGTTGGATTTGGTCTTGAATGACTGAAAAAGCTGCCTGATGGCTTTGCAAATACAGCAGTGGTGGCCGGTGACTCCTTTTTTAAGGGTGCACGTTGCGAAGCTCATCAAAACATGTTTTTAACCAGTTATGTGAAGATACTTATCTGCTTCGAAGGGGTTTATTATTAAAGAGATGATCACGTTTGCCAGAAGCTCGCTAATTCTCATGTGTATTAAAATTTAGTATTAAGTTAGTGTCCTAAGAGTCCTACACATATTTTGAATTCCCACTTCTTTCCGACCTCCAAGAGAAGTCATTGGCCACCATTGAAATATGGCGATCGAGAGCTCTGACTCTCCTTGAAAAGGATGCCCTTATGGTTCGCCCTGCATAAGCCTTGATAACAGCAGCAATATGAGATCTTTAACACTCACAGTGCAGTTTTTGCTATAATTTTGGACCAGATTGTCAGGACATACTTCAACTGAATATCATATATCATGTTATAGACTATATGCATTTCTAAGTCTCTAATTCACAAACACTACAGTATGTGTGGTCAAGAGGTCAGTTGCTGGTTGGCAAACTGTAGAAACAGGTGTTGCAGGACTCTTGAGTGTGTATGTTAGAGGTTAAGAGGCAGGGAAGTGGGTTTGTGTTAGTCAGAAGAGCGTGGCCTTTGTGTCTGTGGTGTCATTGACAGGTGCGAGTTAAGGAGGAAGCTGGAGATGGACTGCAAATGACAGCTGTTGTGCAAGCAGAACTCTGGGCGGGCCGCATGGGGAATGAAGGCCTGCTGAGAATGTGCCGTTACAAAGATGAATGCTTTCATTAAGTGGCACCAAAGTTGTTGAGCATTCTGTATGCCAAGTATTTTTCACATGACATGCATGGGATTTATTAGTAACTTGCTAACAAACATTTATCTTGAGAATTTTTATGCAAATAGGCATGAAACCTATACTATTTTTTTGTACAAACCCATTTAAGTAATACTTCAAAAATATAAGATGTGTGGTATAAATAAGTGTGGTACTTATATTTAACCAGTCAAACACAGGGCTTTCACTAGGCAAATGAACACTCATAGATTAGGTGTTCTGTCTGTGGTCCGTTTCTTGCATTTTTCATTCTAAAATCAGATTGAAGTGACTGTTGTAGGTATTTTAGTGGTCCTTGATTGATACATTTAGACTGACATTCACCATTCCTAAAACGTGACCATTGATGACCATTATATGGTCATAAAGAGACTGCTGCTGATCATAAAGACATTTGTAATTGTTGCATTATCAGATGTTTAACTTTTCAATTTACTAAATACAGTTTCTGTTTTCTTTTTTACCTTTGATTGCCACAGGCAGCTCTAGTGCCAGAGCCTGTTCCTGAGGATGTTGTAGAACCCACACCTGTGGAGAAGCTCACCCATGCAACAGAGCCAGTGGCTGCATTAATAGAGGAGCCAGTGGCAGAATCAGTCACAGTGGTGCTCAGGTCCGAGTCTGCCCCTAAGCCAGAATCTGTGGCCATCTCTGAACTTGAATCTGTGCCGGTCTCTGAATTGGAATCTGTGCCCGTCTCTGAACCAAAATCTGTATCCATTCTTGAAACTGAATCTGCGCCCATCTCTGAACCGGAATCTGCGCTCGTGGAATCTGCGCCCGTCTCTGAACCGGAATCTGCGCCCATTTCTGAACCGGAATCTGCGCCCGTCTCTGAACCGGAATCGGTGCATGTCTCTGAACCGGTATCTGCGCCCTTCTCTGAAGCGGAATTTTCGCCCATCCCTGAACCTGCGCCCGTCTCTGAACCGGAACCTGCGCCCGTCTCTGAACCGGAACCTGCGCCCGTCTCTGAACCGGAACCTGCGCCCGTCTCTGAACCGGAACCTGCGCCCGTCTCTGAACCGGAATCTGCGCCCGTCCCTGAACCGGAATCTGTGTCTATCCCTGAATTGGAATCTGTGCCAGTCTCTAAACTTGAATCTGTCCCTGTCTCTGAACAGAAATCTGTGTCTATCCCTAAATCCAATTCTGTGCCCGTCCATGAACCTGAATCTGTACCCATCCCTGAACCTAAGTCTACGCCCATCCCAGAATCAGAACCTGTGCTTGTCTCTGAATCCTTGCCCGTCCCTCAATCTTCGTCCATCCCTGAACATGAATCCTTGCCCCTCCCTGAACCTGTCCACATCCCTGAGCCACAACATGTGCCTGAAGCAAAATCTGGCTCTGCTCCTGAACCAGAATCTGTGCCGTCACTAGAATCAGAATTTGCCCCCAATCTTGAGCCAAAGTCTGCACCCATCCCTGAACTGGAATCTGTGCCCTCCTCTGCACTGGAATCTTCACCTATACCTGAACCGCAATCTGCTCCAATCCTTGAATCAGAATCTGAACCCATCCCTGAGCCACAACCTGTGCCTGAAGCAAAATCTGAATCCGTCCCTGAACCAGAATCTGCACCCATCCCTGAACCTAAGTCTAAACCCATCCCAGAATCAGAATCTGTGCTTGTCCCTGAACCAAAATCTGAATCCGTCCCTGAACTGGAATCTGCTCCAATCCCTGAGCCAAAGTCTGCACCCATCCTTGAATCAGAATCTGATCTCAAATCTGCACTCGCCTCTGAGCCCACCCCTGAACCATCATCTGCGCCTGCCCCAGAGACCTCTCCAGCAGCTGAAACTGTTCCAGAGATCGTAGAGCTTAATGGTAATTGCAGCACAATCAGTTTATTTGGATAATTTGTACCTTTTTGCACCACTAGTGGAACCAAATAAAATTGCAAAAATAGCGATTGTTTTTAACCCCTTAAGACCCGAGCTTTGGTTTGGCTTGCATCTTCGATTTCTTCCAGCTATTTGGGGTTAGGGAGAACCAATAACTATAATACCGTAAAACTTCAAATAATAGCCGAGTCCCAAATAGACGCCTGTCTCTTTTAGACGCCTGGTGTGACAACAGATTTGGGTAAATAAACGCCCGTCTCAAATAAAGGCCTGGTCTGTTTTTTTTAGTTTCGGGTTGTATTTAATCTTCTAAAACCCGTCAGATAGTCTGTTTAAGACAGTTCTATGGTGCAGATTGAACACGCTAAAGTTTTTTTTTGCTTACCGGTAGATGTCACGTGACAGGCGCAGTCGTTCCGTTACTCATCACTATGACAACACAACAAGCTTCGTCGTCAGGATTGAGGTGATGATGACAGTAGCGAGGTGGCAAGCGGGAGAGTCGGGACTTTTCCCCGTGGGTCGGTAGTGTTTTGAGGCCGCTGATAATAGCCGGCTTTCAGTCTGTTGTCATGCATGCACTCCCGCCACACATTGTATTTCTCGCGCGGAAACACTATTTATCATATTTAATATGCTGCAGCGCCCAAAAAGTATCTGGCCGCACTGCTCTCTTTCTCTATCAAGCCCGTCTTCCCTAGAGTTCTAGTCGAGCGAGCCAATACAAAAAAAAGAAAGAGGCTACACAATAGCCAATCAGAAAATAGCACTGTTGTATCTGGGTAAGATTTCACGCAACAACCAATGAAAAAACATATCCTTGTTTGCTTTATTTATACTGCCAATAATTTAAGACGTGTTATTACACGAACTAATTTGTTAAACACATTGAAATTAAAAATAAAACGTAATATGTGGTAACCTCCTGCTGTCATGCTGGAACAATTAAATTAAAAGCCTGTCTCTTATAGACGCCTGTCTCTTTTAGACGCCTGGTGTGATGATAGGTTTGGGAAAATAAAAGCCCGGGCTATTATTTGAAGTTTTACGGTAATCAAATACCAGGTCTAAGCTGGTTAAGTAAGTTTTAGGTAAGATTATTGTAATTAGATTTTTCACTTTTAAAATACCCACAGGGCTTTAAATAAGGCATCTACTGACTCAAGTTAAGTGACTTCAACACAATGTACTCCATATTTTCATTGTAATGCTGTTATCCAGTCAGAATCATGCTCTCACACAGAAAGTACATTGCTTATAGACCTGCCCTGTAAATACTCTAAAAGGGCCGGGCAAAGAAAAAATGCCAACAAAGGAAAAATAGCAAAATATTGCTGAATGATGCCATAGTCTAAACAACACTTGCAGGATGACCCACTTAAACACAGAAGAGCTTTGTGCTCTGTGCCTGTAAACTGATGCCCATGTGTAACTGGGTCCTGGACTGGTCAGACACTTTCTTTGTTCTCACAGCAGTACACTGGCCTCCGGGTTGCAGATTCTGCAACAGTTTACAGAAATCAATGGATGTTTTCAGTAATAATCTTAGATCACCAGCATATGACGTGTTAGTCCCATCATATACGGGATCATTCGATTTTGGTTCATTTACACTGCCAGTGATTTTCTGGAATCTGTGTATGCATTCACACACATCATATATAAATCTGGTAAAGTCATATGACATTAGGGTGTGATGTGAAATGTAATTGTAATCATGCACTTTTTTCGCAACATCTAAAAGGTGCATTTTGTAACTTGACAGAAATGCTATATAATATACATAACTATATCATCAGTGGTATTTAAAGCCCTTACATAATGAACTGTATTATTTTTTTTACCTTAGAATGAGACAGTTTTATCTACATGGCCATCATGTTTCTACAGTAGACCTAAATGGACAAACTGTTCTATAGAGCGTTTCGATCCAAATACAAAATGTGTTTGTTTTTAAATGACAGAGAGACCTACTGTATGCCCTGCACCTGGTTAGGACAAAATGTGAAACTGAGACTCCCATATTAACCAAATGAGTAAAATGACAAAATTGATCTACTCTCTCTTAGATGTTGCAGCTGCGCCAGGGGTAGATGATGGTAAGACCCCCGCAATCGTGCCTGATAAGAAGAGGACCACCAAGTTTGAGGGGAGATTGACCAAAGAAGAGATGGAGGAAGAGCAAAGGTCATTATTTTCACCTTTCCTTAATCTCTCTATTTCATTGTGAATCAAAATAAAGCAACTATCTTCTAACAACACATACAATTAAAATTAAAAGGTTTCTTACAATGCGTGCAAATAAATAAGAACATTTCCCACTGAAGTACAACAAAGTTTTCTAGTGGTTGATGTTTTTTAGTCGCATACTTCACAATGCTTTATGCTTGTAAACAAAGCAGTTACTGAATACTTCACTGACGTATGCAATACATTTTTTTTTGTATGGAAAAATAGGTCTACATTATAGATGTCAGGTAGGGTCAGGTATCGCTAACAATGTTTCAGGGTCAGTATTTTCTTCAGTCTTTTAAACAATGGCAGAAGGGGTTTTTACTTGGGGCTTATATTTTCAAAGCATGCACATAATGTTTCTTAAAGCACTTGGTTTCAAGTTGTGTGGAAAAACTACCTAATCTTTCAGTGTATTTTGTAGTTCAGGTCATGTCTATTAGACTACTTTCACACTGCCAGCCTTTTTATGTTCCAATTTATGTAGCCGATATCAGATTCCAGTGTGAAATTGTTCATATTCCAGTAACACGAGCCACACAGCAAGCTACCATGCGGAAATAGGCATAGAGATCAAGTCAGCGGGTGTGTTTGACTTTATGCTGTGATTTGAGAGCAGAGCCAGAGTCCAGCACGGGTCCTATGTGATAAACCCGCACCCTCAGTAATTAACATAACACCCAACCCGTAATTTAATTCCATACCCGATCTGACCCAGACCGCACCCACAAATACAAGCGCTGTAATTAAAAACCTTCTAAGGCCTATTCACAATGATCCAACAAATGCATCTGTTGCCGTTTGTTGGGTCAGTATGAAACCCCTGTTAGCAGTTGTTGGATCAAAGTAAATGAGACTTTAGAATGTTGGTGGGAGTTGGTGGTGGAAGTTGGTGGTGGAAGTTGGTGGTGAAAGTTGGTGGTGAAAGTTGGTGGTGAAAGTTGGTGGTGAAAGTTGGTGGTGAAAGTTGGTGGTGAAAGTTGGTGGTGAAAGTTGGTGGTGAAAGTTGGTGGTGAAAGTAGGTGGTGAGAGTAGGTGGTGAGAGTAGGTGGTGAGAGTAGGTGGTGGGAGTAGGTGGTGGGAGTAGGTGGTGGGAGTAGGTGGTGGGAGTAGGTGGTGGGAGTAGGTGGTGGGAGTAGGTGGTGGGAGTAGGTGGTGGGAGTAGGTGGTGGGAGTAGGTGGTGGGAGTAGGTGGTGGGAGTAGGTGGTGGGAGTAGGTGGTGGGAGTAGGTGGTGGGAGTAGGTGGTGGGAGTAGGTGGTGGGAGTAGGTGGTGAAAGTCGGGAAGGTGGTGAAAGTCGGGAAGTTGGAAGTTGGTGGTGAAAGTCGGGAAGTTGGTGGTGAAAGTCGGGAAGTTGGTGGTGAAAGTCGGGAAGTTGGTGGTGAAAGTCGGGAAGTTGGTGGTGAAAGTCGGGAAGGTGGTGAAAGTCGGGAAGGTGGTGAAAGTCGGGAAGGTGGTGAAAGTCGGGAAGGTGGTGAAAGTCGGGAAGGTGGTGGGAGTAGTTGGCGGTGGGAGTAGTTGGCGGTGGGAGTAGTTGGCGGTGGGAGTAGTTGGCGGTGGGAGTAGTTGGCGGTGGGAGTAGTTGGCGGTGGGAGTAGTTGGCGGTGGGAGTAGTTGGCGGTGGGAGTAGTTGGCGGTGGGAGTAGTTGGCGGTGGGAGTAGTTGGCGGTGGGAGTAGGTGGCGGTGGGAGTAGGTGGCGGTGGGAGTAGGTGGCGGTGGGAGTAGGTGGCGGTGGGAGTAGGTGGCGGTGGGAGTAGGTGGCGGTGGGAGTAGGTGGCGGTGGGAGTAGGTGGCGGTGGGAGTAGGTGGCGGTGGGAGTAGGTGGCGGTGGGAGTAGGTGGCGGTGGGAGTAGGTGGCGGTGGGAGTAGGTGGCGGTGGGAGTAGGTGGCGGTGGGAGTAGGTGGCGGTGGGAGTAGGTGGCGGTGGGAGTAGGTGGCGGTGGGAGTAGGTGGCGGTGGGAGTAGGTGGCGGTGGGAGTTGGTGGCGGTGGGAGTTGGTGGCGGTGGGAGTTGGTGGCGGTGGGAGTTGGTGGCGGTGGGAGTTGTTGGTGGTGGGAGTTGTTGGTGGTGGGAGTTGGATCAATGTGAATTGGCCTTTATAGTCGTGTTCAGACAGACCGTGAACACAAGAATAAACACCTGCATATCAGCGTGTTCATTTCGAAATGGTTTTAAACCCCTTGGTCTATTGATTTCCGAATCCCAACCTGCATTCACACCGCAAATGACATGTTAATATTATTCTGAAATTCCAAAACATTAGACATGGATCTGACGTAGCATACAAATTTTTTTCGATTCTAATTTGAATGTTTTGCAATGCAACCTCAGTCTGAACATTCATATCGAAATTCATGCAGATGGCAGTCAATGGGTACCGTCAACTCGGTGGTTACCATACTGTATAAATATATATTTTGTGTTCAAAAGATCAAAAAGAAACTCACACAGGTACAGTGATCTATATAAATGACTGGATTGCGCATGACGTCACAACTGTGAAGCCACCGCGCCGCCATGTTGGTATACCCAAACATTCTATTAAATCAATGGACGTGATCAGATTTTAATGATAAAACATCACTTTACTAGTCTTCGTTTTTATATCTGAAGTTACCCTGTACATTATTACAACACAAACGTCCTAAGCATGTACATAGTTATTTACTGAAAGTTGGACATTTTAGTTTTTAATCAGTTATTATACATTCATCTTCATTACACTATCAGATCAGCAGACAAACCGCAACATATTTAGTATTAATGACAAACGTGCTCATTCTGAAATCTAAATAAATAATCATACTTTGTACCGTATTGCATGCAATAATTTGCTGGTTATATGTTATCTAAACTTACAAGTTTCCGAAACTTATTAAGAGAAATAACGCTGACCGTGTAGCTGGATGTCAAAAAAAACTTTATTTATACCCGTGTCATTAACAGAACGCAGCAGACACACTCGCCTTAACGGTTTTTCATAAATCCATTTTCCTGCCCGATTAAAACATAAACATTTCATATAACACCAGAATTAACAGTTAATTTACGTACACATATCCTAAAAATAATCATGCGTGACTGATACGCTGTAAAGCGGGTGAATTTAAAACATGAATTTGAATGGAAGTCAATGACGCCCTCTGCCGGTTGGGTATACCAAGATGGCGGCTCGAACTCTGCGCTGGCTTCACCTCACGCTGTTACGTTAAGCGTTCTACGCGCAATCCAGTCATTTATATAGATCAGTGCACAGGTATTAAATAACATTAGGGTCTGTAAACAATGATACAATTTTCATTATTGGATGAACTCTCTCTTTAAAGGAGGTGTGGTGTGTTTGGATAAGGATGGTGAGATGTTACACAACAGCACAGGTCTACTTATATTTCATCTTTCAGGGTCAATAGCAGAAGGTTCAGGCACATTCTGCAAGAGAGTGGGTGTGATTTGTCAGGTTGATAAGACATGTAGATGGAGCAGAAGGTGATCTGAAATAAGCAGGGATCTCCACCAGATATCTGAAAACAGAGTAAAGTGAAATGATTCTCCTGAGTTCAATTATCTAGGGCTGCGAAAACGACTAATCATTTGCAGATTAAAGGTTTAGTTTACATCATATATGTGTGTGTGTGTTGTGTATAATAATTATGTGTATGGGTCCGTGACGAAAATTGATTGTCAAGATGAGAAATTCAAAAAAAGTTTTAAAAACATGCATCAGGTTCATTTCAATGCACATAGTTTATGCATGTATGTTAATTTTATGCAATAAAAAATTACATTTGCACCATTTTTATAAAAAAGTTAAGACTGAATGGACCTGAAAATGTCACCGACAATAGCGCCAAAGAATGAGAAATATAAAATATTTTATCCACCTCGATGGCATGTAAGCGTAATCAAATTGTAATGCGTTTTTGTAATATTTGTCCTGACAATCTACTGAAAACAGCTATGTTTTCTAAATTATCTTTGTCAAATGATGTAAACATTTATGTAAAAAAATTATATTACACTAAACTAGATGATTATATTTTCTTCCAAATTTTTTATCAATATATTTATATTTTCATTTACAAAAATTTCTAGTTACACCAATTGACACAGACCGGTTACACCACATTAACATTTTTCAGGGCTCAACGCAAATATTTATTTTTACTGGCCCGGTCGGGCCAGTGGTTCAGGTTTTCACTTGCCCTACCAAAATTTTAACTGGCCCCAATAAAACAAATGTCAGTGTCACATATTTAATCAATCAAAGGCAAATATAGTTGTATACATATACAACCGACATGTTCCAATGAAAAAAGCCCCCAACTTTTCTGCTTTACCCGTAAACTGACAGCAAATTGTGCAAAATAGTGCACCGTTTCTTTCCTCCTGTTTTACCCAAGTAAATGTCTGCTTCCAAGATGTTAAATAATATACATTGATGACAATATATTTTAGTGACCGAGGGTGAAGCACTGGCCCGATCGGGCAAGTGACAATACTTTTTACTGGCCCAAACGTTTCTCACGCTTGCCCCGAGCCACTGTTTTTGCAGTTATCGCCCAAATATTCTTTCAAAATGAAATAAAACCAGAAATTTCAGACTTGGTCCTCAAAAAAGATAATGTATGCAAGTAATCTACAAATTTATTTTGAAATTTTAACCCTTTCACATTTAATGAACCATACGGACACAAAATAATAAATATTGCAACCCAGGAAAAACTTCATAATTTTTTAATCTGACCATTACCTGGTGGGATGGCAATTTGTGTCAGTTTGCTTAAATTGTTATGAAATTTAGGCCTAGTTTCACAGACAAGGTTTAGCTAAAGCCAGGACTTAGGACTTAGTTAAAGGGGCCATGGCATGAAAATGCATTTTGGACTTTTTCCATGTTTAAGTGCTATGATTGGGTCCCCAGTGCTTCTATCAACCTAGAAAATGTGAAAAAGATCAACCCAGTAACTTAGTTTTGGTAAACCATTCTCTACAAGCACATGAAAAAATAGATTGTTGAAATTTGGCTCTCCTTATGATGTCATAAGGAGCTCTTATTATAATAATACCGCCCCTTAATCTGCACTATCCAACCAGAGCACTGCCATTTAGTGCAGAGAAAAGCACAATTGAGTTTTAATTGCAACAAACCACCCTCATTGTGATCAGTGTTTGAATTTAATAAGCTCATTTGCATTTTAAAGGACACACCCAAAATGGCACATTTTTGCACACACCTACAAAGTGGCAATTTTAACATGATATGATAAAATATTTATATGGTATTTTGAGCTAAAACTTCACATATGTGCTCTGGGGGCACCAAAGATTTATTTGACATCTTAAAAAAGTCTTGTGCCATGGCCCCTTTAAATGAAGATGTTTAAGCATCTTTAATAAACATGCTCTAGAAAAAGACATTGCTGGTGCATATCTATAAACAAATCAATGGCTCTGGCTTATTTTAAGATCTGTCCGTAAAAGTTATTTTCAGTTGAGTCTAGGACTAGCCTTAAGCCTTATCTGTGAAACTGGGGGATAAGTAAGAATGTGTGTGTGTGTATGTGTGAACCCTATAGAAACAGTATGTACATGTTATCTTCACAGGATAGAGTTCACAAATGACTTTACCTCTCTTTAAAACGTCAGCAGGCGATATTGCCTGTTTCAGGTCACTGGTAAGGTATAATTTACTTTAGCTTAACCTCTCGACCCTCATCAGTCTCACCCACAGCCCTCGACCCTCCTAACACACGAAAATCTCATTTTCTGTATTCACTTCAGTGTCAATAACAATTCATGTCTCTGTATGAAATATTAAAAAGTTACATCACCCTAAAATAACAGCTCTCTCATAATCTGTTATTCTATATGACTTCTTTCTCTGTTAAAACACAAAGAAAGGTTTTGAAAAATATCTACCAAGCTCCAAAAAGTATAAAATCACACATCACAAAAGTGATGTATTATTTCAGGTCTTCTGAAGCAAAGCCATCACAGTCATATGGAGCTGATGAAAGAAACAAAGCAGCACTCTTCATAACTTCTTTTGTGTTCTTCAGACACATTTAAAGTGCTATAGTTCACATAGCCTGCAGCCAGTTGTAAAAAACCCTTAAGACTTCTGATCAAAATATGGGCTGTCAACACAAGCAAGAGTAGCTCCAGGGATCCATTCTTTCACTCATATTCACACACACACTGAAATAAAACTGGGTGAAAAGCCAACAGATGCAGGTCACTGAGTGCATATGTGTGTGTGTGCAGTGTAGAGCATTGTGGGTAAATCTTAAGGAGTGGTATGAAACCTTCTGACCTAGCAAGAGTTAGCACAAGAAATTCATTGCAATACAAATCAAGTGGCATTACAGGCCCGGTGACATGGGGTGGGGCAAGGGGGGGCATGCCCCACCCCAAAAAAAAAATTATGCCCCAGTTAACAGACATAAATTAAATTAGAGAGCTAAATTCAGTCATATACTTTTATACAACATTTTCTTTATCAACGTGTAAAACTGAATTCATCCAATGACTGCAACTAACTAATCTCAGGTGAATGGCTTCAGCGCGCAAATAAAAACAAGCTAGCCTACATGAAGGCGCAGTGCAATTTAGCAACCTGGGTGGCGTTTTCTTGATGTTTCAGCCTGTGAGGTTTTAAACATTTGTTTCTTAAATGCAACTCATACCAGCTAGTAATGTCACTGTCATCCTCAAAGAAAACTGCGAAGATAAATCAGACTAATAAAGCTGAACAATGGGTTAACAACTTCAGGAGGGCAGAGAGACGAGTCCAGTCAGAACAGGAAAAAATCCAAAAATAATAGTAGGTGAGGAATCAGATGGGCAGCAAAGAAATCAAAAAGCCATCCAAGACCATAGAGAGTAACAAACTAGATCTGTATGCTGATGCATAAAATGTACGAAAAATGATATCAGTTTCCCAACATTTGTTTCATTGTTCTTAAAGTATGGCTCATTACTGTTCACAAAGCAACAGTTTTCTTTTTCCTTTTTACGGAGACTGCTACGTAGCATTATAATAATTTAATTGATATTTTTCCGTTCATTATAAAGCCTCCCATTATAAAATAGCAGGGCCATAAACATTTAACTTATCATTTAAAAGAGTTGTAGTCTTCTAGCTGCTGCCTTTGTTTACTGAATTTATTTATAGTTTTGTAGCAATTAATTTTCATAGCAATTCAATTGGACATGGTACTTAAGTTTTTTATATTATTTACATTATTACGTTTTTAAAATAGTTTAAGCTTTTAAGTTAATTCAGCGCTTTAACTTGACCTTATTCCGTTCACTTCATTTTTCCAAGAGACTGAAGTTGTTAGCCTGGACGGACGGCAGTCCTGATGTTCAGTTTCATTAATAAAGTCGTGCTTATCTTCGCAGTTCGCTTTTGGTGTTGTCTTTTTCAATGATGATGACAGGGACAACAACGTCACTAGCTCATGTGCTTTGCATTTAAGGAACAAATGTTTAACTCCTTGCAGGCTGAAACATCAATCGAGGAAGCGCCACCTTTGTCGCTGAATTCCACTGCGCATTTTTTTTCACACTGAAATAATTTGCCTGAGAGATAATTCATGATTATCAGGCTTATTAAAATTGTTAGGTGATTATAGTGAAAGTCAAATTTGTCCTATAGGCCTAATACAGGCAATAATATAGGTAGCCATAATAAATAAATGAATAAATGAATGAAAAGGAGAAAATCCAACGCTATCTCACGAGAGTTTGTACATATTTTATGAGTTGGCTAATTGGTATTAATTCATACGACCACATTCGTAAGTTTTGGTCCGATTTGCCTTGACCCCTGTTACGTTGGGGTTAGGTGCAGGGTTAGGGGTTTGGTTTCATTGTTGTTGTTTTTTCATGAGAATTTTATGATTTTGCATGATTAACTTCGTGTTAATTGATGCGAATTAGCCAACTCATAAAGTGTGTAGGATTTCTCGTGAGATCAGACTGGGAAATAAAGTCATAATAAGGAATTAAAATGCCCCCCCCCCCCCCAGTTATGCCATCCTGGCGCCGGGCCCAAGCATACTTTCTTAAGCCAAGAGGATTTATTGCCTTTTAAATAATAAAATGATGAATATGAACATGAACAATTCTCAATTCAGCGTACAATCCTACACTGTGGGGTGGTTTTCCTGACCAGAGATTAGCTTAGACCAGGACTAGGCCTTAGTTTAATTAGGAAATATAACTAGTTTTAACAAACATGCCTTACTAAAAACATTACTTGTGTGCATTTTGAGGGAAAACCAGAGCCGGCGCCAGACCATAACTGACAGGGGGGCACGCGGCTTCCAACGGGGGGGCACGCAATTAGCAACAATAACTTGCAAAAACAAGGCATTAAAACAACAAATACAGTGCAAGCACACACTTATACAAATGTTACAGACTGTCAGCTCATTACAGACTCGTTACAGACTGTGGCTGCGCTCGCGCTTTGCTCTACGCAACAACAAACCGCCCTCGCGCGGCGCAAGCCATTGAAATGAATGGGTTTCATAGCGTCCTAAGTAAAAGCCGTTATGAAAGTAAGCCGCTTTACCATAATCACGTCGCAATGCTGTTAACGGTCCATACAGCCACACTTCACATTAAGGCTTACGTAAATTAAAACAACGCTAACTTACCTTTAAAAAAGCTGAAGCCGGCGTGTACGAACATTAAACTTCCTTAAAACAATGTCGTGTAGATTTGAAAATTCCACCTCGACCTCTAATCTCTGAGTTTGAGCCAGTCGGTGTTTGCATGAAGTCAGATGAAGCAGGCGGTGCTGGTTCGTTCTAAATTTTCTAAATATGTTCTAAATATCCATATTTTACACGATCCATAAAATACCACGAAAAAACATAAAATACCACGAAAAAACACGTTGATAGTATCAAGACACAAATAAGCTAAAGCCTAATGACGCATGAGACCCGGCAATACAACCAATCAGAGAAACTGGTCTATTTTTATTAAAGAAAACCTATATCAACTATATTTTCCTCATTTTATTACATTAACAGTCATGAAACATTCAATGTTTAATTTATTTTAATTATTCTTGATATATATTAAATTAATCAAAAACTGTGTAGGGGGGCACAACAACCTGTTTGGGGGGGCACGGCCCGCGAATGCCGGGTTTTCAGTTTAGTCTAGGACTAGTCTAATCCCTGTGTTTTAGTTTGATAATACAGGAAAAGCTTTTAATCAAGTTAATCCAAACATATATCTATGATTTTTAAATAAAATGAGTTTAAAAGTCTTACTTTATAATTAGACTTTATTCTCACCATGAATATAGAAGCTGGCATAGTGTTTAAAAGAAAAAAAGAGAAAGAAAAGAAAGATAATACAGGATGGTGTCATCATAACATTCTGCAATCTATCACATAATACTTGATTTGACTTGTTTATTAATAATTGAGTGTCCAGTAAAACGCTATATGTAGAAATGATTGAAGTGCACGGACACCAGCTGATATTGTGATGATAGTTGAGTAAACTGCATCTAGAGAAGAGTGAGCTGTGATGGTGTAGTAAATAACATGAGATGGAAATTTCAGCTAGACGTACTGTCTGCATGTCTTTGCATGTATATTTCCCTTCATTATTCTTCCCTCTCACTTGCATGCTTAACAATGTTAACCATTCAGATTTCATGAACTCAAATGTGCACTAACATCTAGTGTGGATGATAAGACTTTCTCTCCTGGATGTTTCCGGTTCTCCTGGGGTTCAGTCCGGTGATCAGTTTAACCGCTGCATGATTAACACGCTCCGCTAAGCTTTTAACAATAACATCTGACACCAGAGCTGCTGATGGTGAGTGATACGCTTCTTATACTATTCAACTATCACTTAAAACACTATCAGACATGTGTCCGTTCATTAAACATCTCTGCCTTCCTAGACAGCATTTTAAGCCACATCCTAAACTCACAAAATGAATTATTTCGCTCGGTGTATGTTCAGTGTGCTGTTTATTGAATTGTCATGTTGCTAGAAACAGTTATGTTGTATTAAAATGAATGGCATCAATGAAAAAACCCATTCATCATCATCATCATCATTAGGTGAGATTTTGGCTTAGGAGGAAATGCAAATGCGCTCCTAATGACCTTGTTTACATAATGTACATAAAGGCTGATATGCTGCCTTGACCTAAAGAGGATCAGATGTGGATTCATACGGTGTATAACAAATAGATAATAAGCTGATAATGTAAATGTGTCTGCTTAGTGTAAAATGCTCTTTTGTTTTTTTTTATTTTAGAGTTGCTGAGTAAGCAGAACTTGGTGAGCGAGAGGAAACAGTGCCCTAAAAATGAACCTTCAAGACCTTCAAGGGACAACTTTTATTGACTGTGTCAAAAAAGTATTGAGAGAGAAAATAAGCATTGCCTTTTTCAGTCTTTTTTTTGTATAGGTCACATTGCAGTTCTGCCTATGAATAGTGAGCTTTATCAAGCAAAATGCCAAAGAATAGAAAATAATTATATTATTATTTAAACGTTTTGTCATAAGGAAGCTTTCTTTTAGTTTAACAGTATTGTTAAATGTCCCTTACAAAAAGATTTAATACTGTAAATAGAGGAATTGTCAGTAAACCAGCTGTTTACTGTTGTTTTTGTTTGTATTTTCTTTCTTTAATCATTTAAAAATACACATTGTATCCAGCATGCTCTTCTGAAATATCAGCACGACTCCTTGTGGACAGACAGCGCTATGACAGACTGTAGAGTCAGAGTTTCATGAAATAAAGATGATGGATTTTGTTGTTGTTATTGTGGTATAATAATTAGGGTAATGGTTGAACCTCTCACATAACATGACCAGATCAATGTATACATCAGAATTACAAAAAATAATTACACTTTTATGAAAAAAGTTTTTTTGTTTTATTTATTTAATGGCAAAATTCAGCCATTTAATATTTATCACATTTCTGCAATGCAAGGTTTTATCTTCATGTCAAATTAGTATGAATTTCTTTTAGATTAAGTACTTTTATCAGTTTACAAAGGATCAGAAGCAATTTTCCATAAAGTTAAGCTATAGAGACAAAGTCAGAATAGAGAAGAGATTATGAAGAGGTTTTTTTTTTAATAAATAGAATTGATTTATAGAAAGTGTTTTAATTGTAGTTTAAGTTGGAAGCTCATTACACCACAGAGGAACAAAGAAAGTAAAGAGAAAGTGGAAGGTTTGTACAGTATGTCACTGAGAAAAGCGTAGAAACGTGTCTGGATAAAACAAAGACTTGATATGAAGTAAAGTTTAAGTATGAGAGTGCCCACCCTGTAAGCTTGACTGTCATTTCTTATTTTATTTTATTTTTTGATTTTAGGGTGAATTATGATCAGGATGTGTTCTTGACGACTAATTCAATAAAGAGACAAATCGTACATTTTTGCTTGCAGTATTATTTCTTCTGAGATTACACGAGTAAGGCACGAACATAGGTGTCCGAAGCCAAAAAAATCTCTTCCAACGCATCTCTTCCAGATGTGAATACTAATAGCCAGTGTCGGGGAAAGTTACTTTTAAAAGTAATGCATTACAATAATAAGTTAATCCCCCAAAAGTAACTAATTGCGTTACTTATAGCCTGGGTGCCAGCCGATCTTAGCCCCGCCCACAACATTTTGAGAACGGGAAGATCGGTCTGAGGTTTCTCCGTTGAGGAGCTACTATGCTAGATCCAAAGCTGGTCGAACCAATCAAATTGTCAGGGCGGGCATTATACGATGATGGACAGATGATCAACAGTAACGTAATGAACCACATCACCAAAGAGCGCGTGTGTTCAATCTGTTTACAACAAAATGGCTGCCGCTGTAAAGTTCAGATGTGTGGATTCTGACATTGAGTCTGTTCTAAAAGATACCGAAAGAGCATTGATTTAAAAAGAGGAACAGAGAAACGCGAGCAAGGCATTTGTTGAAAGTTAGTCGCAACTGAAATGGGTATCACGGCGATGCAACTGGGCGTGCACGACGAGATGGATATAATTAGCGGTCGTTGCCAGCTTCTTTTCGGAAGCCCGGAATCGTGGTTGCTGAATAAGTGGAGGGACATGCTAGGCTCCAATATTTTTCAAGCAAACGTAATGGGTATCGTCGTGGATGAAGTTTACCTAACGTACAAATGGTAAGAGATAGTCTTACTGTATGACTTAGTAAATACTTAATGTTGTGATATAAATTAAATGTTGAAAACATAGTAGGTGTTGATGTACGTTCGCCAACTCAGACTTAGTATAATCACAATGTTAGTGTCATTGTAGCGAAATAACTAGCAGTTCGGGTCAGGCTGCAAAAGACGTAATTTCAACATACGTCACACACTCCGTTGCTTTGATTGGTCGTAGGTCTATCCAATTGAGTGCAGAGGCATTTTTCGGTTGAGACACGCCTCATAATTATAGCTCAATGGAGCGGTATCAGACTCAAATTCTGACTAGAATTGAGTATGACAACGTCAGGCTACGTTACTTAGTTACTTTTCTTGGAAAGTAATGCTTACGTTGCTTTTGTGTTACATTTTCTTACTTGGCTGAGGCTTGATCTCTTTCAGGCCTTGCAATGTTTTTTATGATCGCAAAAATGTCAAGCTCTGGCCTGCCATCTCCGCTTCTGACTCAAACTGTCCCCCGCTTCTACGTTAATATGTTCAGTTTAATTCAGTACATCATTTTATTTTTAAAAAGAATTAATTAAATTGAAAAGTAACTTGCATTACTTTTTTAAAAAAGTCAATTAAATATTAATGTGTACATTTATAAAGTAATGCGTTACTTTACTCGTTACTTTTACTATTTTTACTATTTAATGAAGTTTATTTAACTAAGTTCGGGAGGAGCATGGTCACGTGATCCAACCAATCAGTGCGAAAAGGTGCATATAAATAGCAGTCCCTCACCTCTATCCCGTGACAGATTTTTTGCAGCATCCATCATCCACCCCATCACCTCACTCTCATCTAGATTCATTTATTATCACAGTTAAAGAGAGGGGAGTACTCTGGATTCGGGCTAAAATTCGGAGCTCAGAGCCCTCTCCTCGGAGAGCACGCCAAATATGCTTTATCTCATTCCTTATCGATTACATGTTAATGCGAACTCGTGAACTATTATTACGTAATGCGCGTTACTTGTAATGCGTTACCCCAACACTGCTAATAGCGATGTGTGTGTGTGTGTGTGATTTGACTTTGTCCTGTTGTTTTTCTGTTAGGGTACAACATGAGCAGCTGGCCGCCATCTTCAGGCTGCTCCGAGAGAATCAGGAGACATTTGGAGAGATGACGGAGGGAGATGTGGAGCAACAACTTAAACTTTACTCTCTCTAGTTTAACTAAGTCATCTACAGCTTGGACACATGCATGTGTTTCATGTAGGACAGAATATGTTTGCTTCACTCTAGGTTTACTTTCCTACGGGTTCCTTGACACCTCAGCCTTTCTTAAAACAGCAGTTTTGGTAAAAAACGCATGAAAACCATTTAGGGGTGGTTTGTCAGATAGGGTTTGGCTCTAAGTTAAATTAGGACGTTAACCTTACAAAAAACATTAAAGGTTTGAGATAATTTAGACAAATTGGCAATGGCACTGATAAGCTGTTTTAGTTAAGACAGCTAAAAGATGCATTGTAGTCTGGGACTAGGCCGGAAAACCACCCCTTCGTTTTTAATCAGCTCTTCTTAAGGTTAGGAAAGTCATAGATGGTGTAATATATAGAACATAAGATATAATATTAGTTAAAGTTAGATTTTTAAAATGGGTGAGCACCATTTATAATCCTACTTCAGAGCAGGGTTTGCACCACACCTGCTAACTCAGGGTAAATATGAAACAACATAACTCAGGATGAATTCATTGTTACAATAAAATCAGATGTCCAGACTGTATCTCACAGACTATGATTACTGTTTAAAACTCTTTATATAGGATACATTGGTACTGTTCACGTGACCATTATTAACTTATTAAGTTGGCTTGAGAAAGCCAACTTACTGAAATGCTATTTAAACTTACAAAATTTTCTGACTCTAACTCCTCCTAGAGCTTTAACTCTACATACTCCAAACTCAGGTCAGACCTTCAGTGTTATCTGACTTGAGTTGCTATATCTTTTCTAAGGGATCAGACTTATGGAATTCCTACAAATTGGGATCAAACTTCCCAAAATTCCCATTGACTTAACATTGCAACAAACTTTGAAAGGTCATAACTCTGAGTCTCGATTTCGTAGAAATGTGTGGACTTCCACATTTGAAGAAGCTGGCAGGCTGTGTAAGAACATACCTCACAATGGGGTGTAAGCTGTACCCCTGGGTTGTAAGAGGCCCCCAAAATTTCCCATTGACTTATAATGGGGCAGGAAACATGACCATATAAGGGAATAAAAGCATCCCAGATGGAATATCTTCACTTTAGAGTGTCGTGGAGACATGGGGTGGGCTCATTTTACTCAGTCATCAAATCAGTCTCTTAGGATCGTCCCAGAGCTATTAAGCCACGCCCCTAGCAACAATTTTGGGTACCCTAGCAACATCTCCCATAGACTACAATTATAAAAAGCCCAGATGGATATCTTTGCACCAGAGTGTCATAGAGACATGGGGTGTGGGCTCATTTTACTCAGGCATCCAATCAGTCTCTGAGGATTCTTATCGAGGTTTTAAGCCACGCCCCTAGCAACCAAATATGAGCACCCTAGCAACATAATAAACAAAGCCTTATATCTCTGGATCTGAACATCATAGAGACATGGGGGTTGGGTCTTTGGGTCATGTTACCTTCATGCTAACTTCATGCTAAGTGATGCTAGCTTCATGCTAGTTTCATGCTAGCTTTATGCTAATTTCATAATAAATCTTGCTAACTTCATGTTAAATCATGTTAGCTTCATGCTAATTCATGTTAGCATCGTGTTAGCTTCATGCTAATTCATGTTAGCATCATGCTAGCTTCATGCTAATTCGTGTTAGCATCATGCTAGCTTCATGCTAATTCATGTTAGCATCATGCTAGCTTCATGCTAATTTGTGTTAGCATCATGCTAGCTTCATGGTAATTCATGTTAGCATCATGCTAGCTTCATGCTAATTCATGTTAGCATCATGCACGCTTCATGCTAATTCATGTTTGCATCATTCTAGCTTTATGTTAATTCATGTTAACATCATGCTAGCTTCATGCTAATTCATGTTAGCATCATGCTAGCTTCATGCTAATTCCTGTTAGCATCATGCTAGCTTCATGCTAATTCATGTTAGCATCATGCTAGCTTCATGCTAATTCATGTTAGCTTCATGTTAACATCATGCTAGCTTCATGCTAATTCGTATTAGCATCATGCTAGCTTCATGCTAATTCGTATTAGCATCATGCTAGCTTCATGCTAATTCGTATTAGCATCATGCTAGCTTCATGCTAATTCATGTTAGCAACATGCTTGCTTCATGCTAATTCATGTTAGCATCATGCTAATTCATGTTAACATCATGCTAATTCATGTTATCATCATGCTAGCTTCATGCTAATTCATGTTAGCATCATGTTAGCTTCATGCTAATTCATGTTAACATCATGCTAGCTTCATGTTAATTCATGTTAGCATCATGCTAACTTCATGCTAATTCATGTAAGCATCATTCTAGCTTCATGCTAATTCATGTTAGCATCATGTTAACTTCATGCTAATTCATGTTAGCTTCATGCTAATCATGTTAACATCATGCTAGCTTCATGCTAATCATGCTAGCATCATGCTAACTTCATGCTACCATCATGCTAACTTCATGCTAATATCATGCTATCTTCTTGCTAATCATGCTAACATCATGTTAGCTTTATGCTAATCATGTTAACATCATGCTTGCTTCATGCTAATCATGCTAGCATCATGCTAATCATGCTAGCATCATGCTAACTTCATGTTACATCTTGTTAGCTTCATGTTAAATCATGCTAGCTAAATTGTGCTAGCTTTATGCTAAATCATGCTAGCTTCATGTTAAATTATCATGCTAGCTTCATGTAAAATCATGCTAACTTCATGTAAAATCATGCTAGCTTCATGCTAAATCATGCTAACTTATGTTTGCTTCATAAACTTTCAGGCCAGGCTTTCTCAAGCCAACTTAAAGTTTGTCTTCAAAGTTCAAACTTTACTATCTAGTTTACTTATTCTCCTTTTGTGTGTGTAATGGGGAATCGTCTTATGTATAATCTTACTTTGTTTTGGTGTTGATGATTTACTAAACGATTAATAGAATTATTCTATTAAATATAACGGTAGATTTTAAAGATTTAACTGTATATTTTTTATATGTATATGTAACTGTTTATGTTTCTGCTTGAAGTCCATATTAAAAGTGGATTTGTATATCTTGTCATATGTTTTCTTCAGTAATGGTGGTATTTATGAACACATTAAACTGTCAGAAACCAGTTTACACATTAAACTGTCAGTAACCTGCACCTTTCTAATGCATTCCTGAGGGTAAAACCTTCCAATTATTTAGTAAAAAGTGTCAAATGTTTGGACATATCTTGTTGCTTGTATAAGACTTTATATAATACTTTCTACAGAAAATATGATATTGTTAGGGCTTGTAACATCTTGTGATCCATGACGATGATTACCTATTACAAGTTTGAAGTAAGATTTCATCTTTTATGGGAGGGGCCACACAGGTGTTTGCGCTGCAGCAGTTTTTGATAGCAGTTCAATTTGACCTATTGGCTATTGTTCATAATTGACCAGCACAAATAGAAATTATAACAGTTGGTAAGTCTGATAAAAAGCAAATTCATCCAAATAAAATAAATTGTTTAATATATTTAAAGGGACATTCCACTTTTTTTAAATATACAAAATTTCCAGCTCCCCTAAAGGTAAACATTTGGTTTTTACAGTTTTGGAATCCATTCAGATGATTTTCAGGTCTGGCGCTAGCACTTTAAGCATAGCTTAGCACAATCCATTAAATCTGATTAGACCATTAGCATCGCGGAAAAAATGTCCATATTTAAAACTTGACTCTTCTGTAGTTACATCGTGTACTAAGACCGACAGAAAATTAAAAGTTGCGAGGAACTATACTCTCATTTTGGCGTAATAATCAAGGACTTTGCAGCCATAACATGACTGGAGGAGGCGCAATGATATTACGCAGCAGCCGAAAATAGTCCGCTTAGTAACTTTCAATGGCAGGGGACTATTTTCGGGCAGTGTGTAATATCACTATGCCTGCTGCAGCCATGCTACAGCTCCAAAGTCCTTAACTATTACGCAAGAATGAGAGTATAGTTCCTCACAACTTTTAATTTTCTGTCGGTCTTAGTACACGATGTAACTACAGAAGAGTCAAGTTTTAAATAGGAAAAATATCGAAACTCTTTGGTTCATTTTTAGCGCGATGCTAATGGTCTAATCAGATTCAATGGATTATGCTAAAGTGGTAGCACCAGACCCGCAGATCAGCTGAATGGATTCCAAAACGGTAAAAATCAAATGTTTAACTCTAGGGGAGCTAAAAAAGTAGCATATTTAAAAAAATGGAATGTCCCTTTAAAAAATACAAATGTATCCAAATTATAATACAATCTGGCACCAAATGAGCCAACTGACCAGCACTTTGCACATTTTGATGCCTAGATGTATATGAAATACAGTAATAATGAAATTTAAAAAAAAACCGTTGTGCTAAATAGCCCTAAAAGCTTGTAATCATTGGACAACCCTTTTAAGTGCTATTTAGTAGCTATGAAGAACTAAAAGGGGTGATATAGCACCACTTATGGTTCTATATAGCACAATATGGTTCTACATAGGTGCTATATGGCACTTAAAAGGGTTCCCCTATGATTACGAGCCAATGAACCACTTTTAGTGCTATTTAGCACCGTTTGTTTTTAGAGTGATACATCTCTACCCTACTGAAAAATCCAGCTAAGACCAGCATAAGCTGGTAGCTGGTTTTAGCTGGTTTAGGGTGGCAGTAGTTGGTCCTACCAGCCTGGCAAAGCTGGTGAGTCAGCTCCAGCCTGACCAGCTAAGTTCTGCTTAGTGACCAAAACACTGCTAGACCAGCTTGCTACACCAGCTAAAACCAAGCTGGGAGACCAGCTAAAACCAGCTCACCAGCTTATGCTGGTCTTAGTTGGATTTTTCTGTAGTCCTCTACTGTCTTTCAGGTAAGCTAAAGCTTCTGGCTGCAAAGCAGTTGTAATGTTTTTGACTGAATCAAAGTTTTTTAGCACAATTTGGATATATTCCTCAACCTGCATTATTTAACGGATTCATCGCATCTTGTACCAACGTTCACTCGTGCGTGCGTGCGTGCGCGCGCGTACCGTGCACCCAGGTGGATGACAGGTAGTGCGAGAGCGATTTGAAATCAGACTCCTCCGTATGATTTCTCGACTCGTTTTCGCGGTACTTTGATGTCATCTGCATGTCGGTTCTTGCGGCACTACGTAAAGTTGAGCACACCTAAAAATGAAAACTAAATTCGCGGCGGCTATGAACTCAGCATAAAACTCCCTGCGTATGTCTGCGCCTCGTCCATTGTATAGCAAGAAAAATGATCTCTTTTCAGCGTGAAGGTGTGGCCTGTGAACTGACTGAGATGCGTCTCATCGTGCATGCGTGAGCCTTCCTGCTATTAAATAATTTAAAAGAAAAAAACTCGTTATATGGGTGGTCACGGATTTTGTGATTCTTCCTGTTGCGCCTGTAGAATTTCACTGATCAGAGATGTAGGAAACTGGTTGTACTGGTCGTTTGCATAACTTGTACAACTCGTTTTGGGAAAGCATCAGCCATTCGGCTATTCACTCTGAAGCATTTACCGACAATTAAATAACTTTTAGGACATTTTAGGACCATGAGGTTGAGTTTTCCTGCTGGTTCATCACTGAACAGCACGCGCACTGTCTGCGCGTGGATTTATCGATTGTTGTGCTTTCGTAACCTGAAACTGCTTCCTGTCCTGTGTGCATGCGTTTTACTCATTTACTGGAATTTTATGAGATTGACGTCGTCATCATCACCAACATCAGAGGACTGGGACACAATATATGAGAGGTGGGTTCAGATGCGGTCGGGTTATATGAGAAATATTGATTTAAAAAGTTTGAATTTAATGTTGTCCTTCCTTAGATCCATTCATACATGTTGCTAAATATGCAGGCACATTCCCAGGTATAAATAAAGTATACTTGAATTCACTAAAAAATACCAGCAAGTACATTTTAGTTAGTAAGCTACAATTTGTTTTGCTAAATAGTGTAAAAATTAAATAGTCAACCTTGTATCTAATCCTTTCATAAAAACAAATAACCATACCCATTCTTGTCTTAGGGCCACTTTGATGAACTGTTTTGATCCACTTCAAATGTTGACAATTTTTTTTTATTCAAAGCCTCAGTGCACTTGAATAAAGTACAAAACAGTTACAGGTTGTGTCCCAATAGCCTCCATCCCCTCATTACCTATAGTTCACTTGAATATAGTGCCTCAGGATGTAGCACTTTAAGCATAGCTTAGCACAATCCATTGAATCCGATTAGACCATTAGCATCATGCTAAAAGATAACCAGAGTTTTGATATTTTTCCTATTTAAAACTTGACTCTTCTGTAGTTACATCGTATACTAAGACCGACAGAAAATTAAAAGTTGTGATTTTCTAGGCAGATATAGCTAGGAACTATACTCTCATTCTGGTGTAATAATCAAGGACTTTGCTGCTGTAACATGGCTGCAGGAGGCGCAATGATATTACGCAGCACCTGAAAATAGTTCCCTGCTATTGTAACCAAGGGGACTACTTTCGGGCAGTGCATAATATCACTACGCCACCTGCAACCATGTACATCAGCAAAGTCCTTGATTATTACGCCAGAATTAGAGTATAGTTCCTAGCCATATCTGCCTAGAAAATCGCAACTTTTAATTTTCCGTTGTTTAAATAGGAAAAATATCCAAACTCTTTGTTTATTTTTGAGATGCTAGTGGTCTGGTCGGATTCAGTGAGTTGTGCTAAGCTATGCTAAAAGTGGTAGCGCCAGACCTGGAGATCAGCTGAATGGATTCCAAAACAGTAAAAATCAAATGTTTAACTGTAGGGGAGCTGGAAAATTACTATATTTTCAAAAAAAGTGGAGTGTCCCTTTAAGACCGATTGCGTCACCGCAGTGCGACTGGGACTAGTAAGGCTGTCCAAATTCGAAGGCTTTTTAAAATGAAGCCTCAAAATTCTCTGCACTGTTAATAGATCCTTCACAACCGTCTCCGCTGTGTCCCACTGACAGGTGCAGTGGGCGCATACAGCAGGTGATGCAAATTATGGATGCAAATTAAGACTATACCGTCTCATTTCAGTTCTCTTTGTGGACTTCGGTGGCTTTGACCCTCAAAACTGAGCATTTGCCTTCTGAGGTCGTGTCCGTAGAAAGTTGCAGCCTTCGAATTGGGACACAGCTTATATGTTAGAAATGCAGACACTCCTTTGTTTTAAATGGATGAATATTGAAGATAAACAATCCCATTTTATCTTAATCTTAATGTATGCAGTTTAAATGTAAATATGTTATAGCTCATGGTACTTTTTTATTTTCTCAGGGCTGTTATAGAGGCTGAAGAGACCTCGATTGAATCAGTTAATACTGAAGAGGAGGTAAGTAGACTACTGTATCTGTGAGCACATTTGTGTGTAATCTACAAATAACCTTCTGGTTCCTGATGCCATGCCACTTTGTGTTGAAACTGCTACTGGAGATTCTTGGAATAAGGTCCCCTTTGTTTAAGTAAACATTAAAGTAGCAGAGGCTTTGCTGTATGTAATGCACAAAGGGCAGGATGCAAAGCGGAGTCCACAACAACCTTTTCAGCTCTGACTTATTTACGATTCAGCACAGCCATGAATATATAATTATACAACCAACTGTGAACAGTGTTTCACATATGTTTACAAAAGGGTAAGGGTGTTGTGCAATGATACACAGAAACATTGTGTACAGCGGACATACAGTGTTTTATTATTAATAAACCACAGCTTTAGAGCTATAGACCAATCAGAATCAAGATCAGGGGTCTTATGTGCGCCCAAAAGCAAAGATTTAGAGCCCTATCATACACTTGCGCAAAGCAATTGTCATTTGCTAGTTTCAATCCGGCGCAATTATCATGTTCCATTTAGCGCCACGTTGTTTAAATAGCAAATGCGCCCAATTTTGAGCCCATGGGTGTTCTGGTGTGTACAGGCGCATTGTTGGCACGTTGCTATTTTGAGGCAACTAAAATAAACTACCCCTTTGACCAACTATAACCTGGTCTAAAGTCAATGGCGCAATACTGTTTTTGTTATTTAAAGAGTACGTTAGCAAAACGCGCTTACAAACGGGACGACAACACGCGTTTGCTTATCACACACGTGGATGCGCAGTAGCACACAAACGTTTTTTAAATATAAAAATTAAAGGATTTAAATGTAAAAGATTATTATTGAGTCTCTTGGACATGAATGAGGACCAATTACGAGATGTTAGTAGGTGTAAAGAGCTGCTTCACCTGTAGCCTGGTCAGTAATAAAATGTCTTGCTAAACAAATGCAAATATTGCATCTATTTAATGTTTTTTAAATGCTACCCCACAGATTATTGTATATGATGACTTTGTACCTCTGTATATGGTGAGATGAGAAGCTTTATGCTTTTCAAAAACACTCATGGTGCTGTCCAAATGCTGAAGGTTTTGAATCTTCACACACTTGTAAATTCTTTATCTCCTGTTTGTTACAAATAAAGTATTTTTAGAGTACAAACCTTTTCTTGTATATTTGTATATTTTTTTTAGATTAAACTGATCATGTAGGCTATCCATTCATTTAAAGCAATCAAAAGCCTGCTAATTTCACTTACATGACTGAAAGAAAACGACTTTTAAAGGTTTTAATACAAAAGTAACTATTTAAATTCTAATGAAAACAACGCAATTCTTCCTCTGCTTTGTTTTTTAGTTTACAAATTCTGCCATCTAAATAAGGAATCGGCATGGCGTGAGCACAACTGGCTTTTAAAGGGGATGAGAGAGTCTTATCTCATTGGTTTATTGCACGTTACGCCCAAAACACACCCATTACTCATTAGGAGAATAGGAACAAACCTTTTAGACTGTGCACTTGGCGCACAAACCATTTTCCCCGTCGTTAAATTAGCAAACGTGGATTCGGACATGCCCTTTTAGACTGTGTGTTCAGATTTATAAAAGCGTGCGTACACACACACCTGCAAGCAATGTTTCTTTTATAAATTACAGATCATCTGCAAGTGTGCATACGTGAATCAGCCTCATATCCCGCCCTGTACACGCCTGTTTTTAACCATAATTAGATAATGGAAATCACTTCATGAATGCTGAGCCGCATTTTAATGAGACTGGCATTCAATTGTTTTTTGTAAACTGGTATGCGCTCCGCCAATAAATGCAAGCCATTGGCATAATCCTACAGAGTGCAATTACGCAGCATTACACACGGGGGTCACCGTAGTATTTATATGTTTACAGCCGTTAGACTCTAGCGTGGCTCCGCCCCCTACGTGCGTCCGCTTCATTTTCATTTCGCTTCAGCACAACGTCTGGGACTGCTGTGTAGAGTTTCGTTTTCTCCGGCAAAAATCTGCAGGTCCAATCAGCGAACAGAGGGGGGTGGCTAAGAACGATGACGCTGAGGTTGTGCGCCAGTCGACATACGTCACAACCAAACGTTAGCGATTGGTTATGGCAGATTCAGAGTGACTCTGGGCAGATCCAATAGTTTTAAACTTCAACAGAGGACCCTCCTTAACGGAAGTAACGCTTTGCAATGGAGCGTTGCCAGACTCTCTGTACAAATGAAATGAATGTACGAGAGTCTGGTTGGATCAGGCTAGTTAGACTCATCTTAACACAGCATGAATTTGGGGTATCACTAATAAAATAAATGTTTTCGGCTCCTATTGCACCCGTCTGATGTATGCAAGCTCTTCTCCAGCAGCACTAGGGTTTTTCTTTGCTCTACAAACAACAGAAATATACAAAATTAATCAATAATATATAATGAGGACATAGAGAATAGCCAGCGTTTGTCTGAGAGTTTAATGGCTGTTTCTCCACACTTTGAGATATGATGATAAATGGCATAGTAATTATATTGTTATTTACACTGTGTTCTGTAGATATTTAATGGTAGGGTATTTGAGGCTGTCTTGTATTCAATGCAATCGGGCCATCTTCTCCTCCTGCGCTCCAGTAGTGGACATTGTGATGGTGAGACAGCACTGATTAATTTGTAAAACTTTTTTACAAAAAGATTTACGGCTATGTAACAGGCTTGTGCAGAATTCAGAATTGAATTGAGAATGACTCCTAAATTCCAATTCAATTCTTGAATTTGAATTGAATTTGAATTTATGTCAAAAACGGGATGTAGAATTACAATTCGAGTTTGAATTAAAGGAAGCAGAATTGCAATTCAATAGAAATTCAAAGAAATCCTTATACATATTATACAGTAAGTGAATTGTTAAAAATGAAGCTTTCAGTGTCAGATATAATTGCATTACATATTCTATAAATATATTCGTTTGTACAGATTATATTAACAGGAAATGTTTTTCCCCAGCAATTAATTTTAAAAACTCTAGTCACATAACAAATAATTAAGTTTGATTTTTTGCTATTGTAATTTTATGGAACACGATGTAACATGACTTCATTTCCAAGAATGCTTTAATTTTACCAAGTATTTAAAATGGTTGCCAAACAATTTTCCAAAGCAACTTTCCTAACACTGAATGTATGTGAGATTCTTTCTGTTGTGTGACTGTGGAATTTCTTTGAATTGCCATGAATTTAATTCCACTTCCTGTCATTCCAATTCCAATTCAAATTCAACTTCATGTAGGGTGGAGTCAATTCAATTCAAATTCCAATTCATGAATTGAATGGAAGCCAATTCTGAAATTCTGAATTGTGCACAAGCCTGCTATGTAAATACAATAATCAATCAGTACAAGCACAAATAACACTGCTGAATTTGCTGAATCTTCATGATAACGTGGATCTAACAGCCTGATCTCACCAGAATTCGTACATATTTTACGAGTTGGCTAATTCGTATGAATTCATACAAAGTTAATCTTGCAAAAACGTAGGATTCTCATGAAAACAACAAAACCTAACCCCGCACCTAACCCCAACGTCACAGGGGTCAAAGCAAATCGTACAAAAACGTATGAATGTATGAATTAATACAAATTAGCCAACTTGTAAAATATGTACGAATTCTCGTGAGATAGCGTTGGATCTAACATATTATATGAAGTGAAATTATGTGAGGCATCTATATATATTTATTTGTATGACATTTACTTTCTCCTACTTTCGACCTCACCATCTGTGTCGCCAATTCCCCTTGTCTCCAGAATGTGCGTACGCACGGCTCAGAGTTTGCTTAAAGGTGCGCACATTCTCCCGTTAGTTTTTTATTGATCGCAACCTTTGTGTGGGTCTGGCGTACGCACGCTTTAAAAATCAGGCCCCTGGAAATAACAGTTTTTATTAAAAAAATTTTTTTAATCCTTAAAACTAGGCCAACCATGCCCTTATTGTGTGTTTGACTCATATTTTTTATTTATTTAGTGTTTGGGGTCCCAGGGGACCCCACTGGACTTTTCCTTAATTTTTTTGACTCAAAAATCAGAATTTTTACAAAAACAGCATAAACGTATAGTTGAGAAGTAAATTATAAAAACGATATAGTTCCATATAAAAATTATATTTCCTTATGCAATCGTTCTTTAAAGCGTAACTAAACCCCTGGTCAGAGCCTGACTCCACCCACTGGCAATATTTGAAAAATGCAAGAAAAGTAGGCAGATCCCAACAGAGATAGAGGGGACGAACTAAGCTCGTACCAAGTGTGTGGTGAGATGGTAACAAGGGCGTGGTAAGCTTGAACCTGCATACGTCAAGAGTCATTTTTTGGACCCAACATCCAATAGGAAAATTCAACTGCAGTAGCCACCGTTCAACCTGAAGAGGGCAGCACTCAGACGTTTTTACACCATATATTGTAGTATTGAAACACTTTATATCCAAATGTCAAAAAACGTACTTAAATCAATGAACAGCACTAATAAAACATCATTCTTACAGATCAGTAACTAAAAAAAGTTGGATTAGGGTTTAGTTACTCTTTAAAGGTGCAGTGTGTAATTTTTAGAAGGATCTCTTGACATAAATGCAAAATAATATACAAAACTATATTATCGGGGTGTATAAAGACCTTTCATAATGAACCGTTATGTGTTTATAACCTTAGAATGAGATGTTTTTATCTACATACACCGAGGGTCCCCTTACATGGAAGTCGCCATTTTGTGCCGCCATGTTTCTACAGAAGACTTTAAAGTACAAACTTTTATTACTAAGTTGACTCCGACGATTACCTGTTTGTCCGGTGGTGGCTACAGTAGCTTCTCTATGTGTTTCAAAAGCGAGGGGTGAGCAGTGGACTGAGCCGTTAGTTGCAATTCACAACCTCACCACTAGACGCCGCTAAAATTTACACACTGCACCTTTAAAAGTTTGGGTGCTATGACCCCAAACACCAAAAACGTTATCCTTTTTGAAAACTGATTAAGGGTTAACAGTTAAAGAACAGTTACAGAATAAAATATCTGATCCTATATGAATTATATTTGAACATTGTGTTGAATAATTTTTTATATAACCTTAAATTGACCATCTATTAAAGATTTGTGTGTTACCTATAATCATGTAGAAGAAATAAGTAACTAATAGCTTTTTTGGAGTTTCTTACCCCAACACACCCTAAATTTGGATGGACAATGATGACAATGATGATCTTGAATGTCTCTCTTCAGACAGTACCAGCCTGCTCTTTAAGACACACCATAAAGAAGGACAGCAGTCTGAAAAAACGCTTTAACTTTTTAGTGCCTCTTCTTCAGTGGCGAGATTCTTTTACTTCAACCGAGTGGCAAAAGCTCCAGGACGCTCCTCTGCCTTATGGATGGAAAGGACAGATTTCTAAAGGTAAACCATTCATACACTCACAGAACCAAATGAGAAATGCCCTTAAACATGTTTATTTCTCTCTCTTTTATACCAGTGATAGGCAATACACTTTCTCTTCTTTGGAACCCGTCTAACAGTCGTCTGTTCGAGCGAAACAATTCACAGGAGTGTGTGCGTTGTGCCGTGGTTGGTAATGGGGGTATACTGAGAGGATCGGGCCAGGGGAAGGTCATAGACAGTCACGATTATGTTTTCAGGTTTGAGTTAGCACCCGGGTGTATTTTCAATAATTGACATATGCAGTATGTCAGCAGACTATGACGATCAAAAACATTTATCTTTGTCTTTAGGTTAAATGCGGCAATCATCAAAGGCTTTGAGGATGATGTTGGGACAAAGACGTCTTTCTATGGCATCACTGCAAACTCTCTAAAGACCTCCTTTTTGTCTTATTATAGAGACGGATTCACGAATGTCCCACGTGACCCGGTAACTCAGAATTGGGGAATTAGACATTTTTTATAGTTTTAAATTGGTTTGCAGATGATATGGAAGTTGTGGTGAACGATACTGTTTCCGCAGGGCATTCGATATGTTTTTATCCCTGCACAAACTCGAGACTATATCATGTTGGCGGCCGCCATCCAGGGTGTGTCTATACCTTCAGGATTTGATGAAGGTGATAGGTGGGTGTTATAAGGATACATTTTGTTCATGTTAACATTTCTTAGAAGGTGTAATTTCTGGATTGCAAAAATAACAATGTTTTTAAAGTAATTTAGTTAACAGTTTTGATAGTAATGGGTCAGAATTTTGAGATTATGAAGTCGAAAATGTAAGTTTCCTTTATTTTATTTTCTAGGGAAGCTTCCATACTCCACATTATTTCATATTTGGGTCTTTAGTGACCGTAAATGATTATCTAACATCGATCTCTAAACTTTAGTTTTGATTCTTTAAAATAGGCCTTCAAGATATTTTGGAAATAATCCTCAACAGTTCAGAATGATCCATCCATACTTCATTCAGTATGTCACTAACAGGTGATTGTTTTTTCTGGATATTAATCTACAGATGCTTTTTTCAGAGTTATTTCTTGCCTTTAATGCTCTTTTGATCGTCAGGTTTTTAAACTCCCCACAGATGAAGGAATACAGAGATATATACATGCCCAGCACAGGTGCACTGATGCTCATGGCTGCTTTACACACCTGTGACCAGGTCTTTACTGTTTAAAATACATTAATAAAGTCTCATTAGTTAATGAACAGCCTTTTTAAATCTTTCTTATTGTTAGTTATAAACAAATATAATAGATATATTAATAACAAGATGCTGCAGTTCTGAGATAAATGCATTGCTCAGTACGGCACGTTATGTCATGCATTAACATTCAGTATATTACTTTTGAGGAAACTATTTGTATGAAGAGTATGAAGCATTTTAGGTGCTGTTGTTTTATGTTGTGGCTTTTCTCTTAGGTGTCTGCGTACGGCTTCATCACAGACAATTACGATGACTTCTCAGAGCATTATTTTGACACAAAACACAGGCCTTTGGTCTTCAATGTCAACCATGACAAGAGGATGGAGGGATGGCTGTGGAAGCAGTTACACACTCATAAAGTCATGTGGCTGTATCAGAGATAGAGATGAAACAATCCAGTTTATGTCTGAAAGACTCTTGCATACGGTCACGCTTTTACCAAGGTCTTCATCATCACAGCCTTCATCCTGTTCAATGGATTCATCACACACACAACTGAGTCTCAAAATTTGCAATGAAGAGCACATAAATACCCACCTTCTGTTCTTATTTGGACTTGTTTAGTGTTACACCTATGAACCATAATCTCATGCCCCAGTGATTTCTTTTCTTGTTGATCCTGGTCTCCATCATTATTTGTTTGCTCCAAAGTTTAAAAAGATAAGACTGTTATTTTTCATTATCAAGTATTTGTCTTTTTATTTATATTTCATCACCTGTTTGCGCACACATCTGTTCAATAAAACCCGTCCGCTGAGTTTTGTGACATTACCACTGAGCAGATGATTTACAGTACGGTTTACTGCAGAAACTCTCTACCTAGGAAGAACCATCCAATTGCTCAAATTTAAATTTACCTTAATTTTCTTTTAAAGGTGCCATAGAATGTAAAACTGTGTTTATCTAGGCATAGATGAATAATAAGAGTTGTGTACATGGTAATGACATATCATGAGCCTCAAACATGATTGTTTCTTTTAGAGCCCGACCGATATATTGGCAGACCGATATTATGCATTTTCCAAACTATCGGTATCGGCATTCATAATGGCCATTAAATTAATATTTAAAAAAAAAACAAACGAAACAGCCTTCAACCATGTCATGAGTGTTGCCGTTGTATAGTTTGTCCAGCAGAGGGCACTCTACAACCTCCTTGTTGGCAACACTCGTGTATTACGCGTCACACACGTTATAGTCGAGATGTACGCCCCCAACATTAAATTATACATTAAACAAAGTTGTGACTGCTAAGTTAGCACTATATGCTAGTTAATGCTATATAGCGTTAAGGCTGAAGTTTTTCTATTGACCGGCTTACAGTTACGTTTTGCAGGTCCATATAAAAAAAACCACATCACAACTTACCACTCAGAAACGTCAATTAACAATCTCCAAACAATTGATTATTCTGCAAAATCCGTATATTCATCTGACTTAAACATAATGCCCAGCTCCACGTTATTTAAATAGCAAATTTGAAAACGAGATGTGTTCAGGCGCATTGTTATTTTGAGGCAACTAAAATAGACTAGGCTATTGACCAACTAAAACCTGGTCTAAAGTCAATAGTGCACTTTTTTTGTTATTTATGGGTGCATTAGTAATATGCGCATATAAACGGAATGATAACATGGATATACACTTTGTTTAAATCACACACATAGACGCGCAGCAGCACACAAACATCTCAAACTGGTGGTCTTCTCTTTTTACAGTTTTTCTGCTTAAAAACTCTGCCATGTAAATAGAGAGTCGCCTTGACAGATTACAACTGACTTTTAAAGGGGTTGAGAGATGAGACTCTTATTGGTTTATTGCACGTTATGCCCAAAACACACTTATTACTCATTACGAGAATAGGAACAACCCTTTTAGATCTTTTAAACCATTTTTCCATCATTAAACTAGCAAAAGTGGATTTGGACACACCCTAAATGCACTTGCGCTGTGCGCTTTAGACCATGCGCCTAGATTGTTAAAATAGGGCCGAAGGTCTGTATACACAAATCTTGTGCTATTCAAAAGAGCTGCTTTGTCCCTTTCAAATAAGGTAATAATAGGCCATTTCATTCCTAAATCCTAGGGTTGTAAATAGACATGTAAAACCATAACTGGGTAATTTTTGCACTTAATAAAGCCACATAACTTCTATGTAGATATCAGAGAACAGGTTAACAGATTATTTCAATGCATTCTTCAATGCAACTTTCTTGGAATTGGGGTTTGTTTATACACATGCAGGATCCACAAATCCACCATCACATATATGAAGTGGATACGTCATTTAACGATATGTCATTATGTTTTGGCATTTTATTTGCCATTAAACAGATGGCAAAAGAAAATATACAACGTTAAGATTATGAACTAATTTCATCATAAGTCTCATAAAAAATATTAAAGTCGCAATGAAATTGAAATGAAAAACGATAAACGCCATTTAAAAAAAAAGTTACTGCCAAAATCAGTATTATATTAGGTCAGTATTTAAAGGTGCAGTGTGTAATTTTTAGAAGGATCTCTTGACAGAAATGCAAAATAATATACAAACCTATATTATCAGTGGTGTATAAAGACCTTTCATAATGAACCGTTATGTGTTTATTACCTTAGAACCAGACGTTTTTATCTACATACTGAGGGTCCCCTTACATGGAAGTCTCCATTTTGTGCCGCCATGTTTCTACAGAAGCCCTTAACGGACAATTTTTTTTAATAAGTTGTCTCCGACGATGATATGTTTGTCCGGTGGCGGCTACTGTAGCTTCTCTATGTGTTTCAAAAGCGAGGGGTGAGCAGTGGACTGAGCCTTGGTTGCAATTCGCAACCTCACCACTAGATGCCGCTAAAATTTACACACTGCACCTTTAAAAGTAAATTCTTAATTTTACGTAAAACCCAATATCCGCCGTGTTATTCTGTCATCTTTTCTCCCTTTTTTCCCAAAACGTGATAAACGCCACTCCTCCTTTTTACAGAACGCAAGAAATCCGCTCCACAAATTACAGCGCACGATTACACGCAATGTAAACAAACAATGGCGGCGCGTTAAGTACACAGAATCCTAGTTTTCCTCATCTTGTACTTTGTGATTAACAAACAAACAAAAACAAAATAATACTTTAATTGCATTGATAAACCTGTGGTGATTTTCTGTGACGAGAAAGGAACGTAAATCATCAACATCTAATAATTTACACGAGAGGCACTCGAGAGACGATCGTTCTTGTTCCCCCGACAGCATCAAGCTCTCTCGAGCTAACACATTGACCCCAGGGGATCTTATAAAAACTTTTATTTTACACGAAGCCAATGAAAATCGAGCAGGACCAAAACATTTTACAGCTGATCACAGTCAAAAAAGTTCAGCGACGACGTCAAGTATAACCGCAGCAATGACAGTGATCTTAATATCACAAAGTAAGTGTTTTGATTAATGTCATTAATGTTTATTTTTTAGCAATGTATACCACTAGTCAACTAAATGAATATAAAATGTCAAAGATGAATGCACATTTATATATTGATTCAATAGATTTATAGCATTTTGAAGAAAAGAAAAAGCTTATCATGGATTTATTGTATTTTGTGGAAAAAATAATTCAGAATTCATTTTTATAAATCTTTGAAAATCAAATTATGGATTTGAATATTTTATGTTTTTATAACCTAAAGATGCTATGTGAAAGTTTGTAAAAGAAAATATTGGTATTCATCTTGTTACTTTCTTATAGAAAACACGTTTTTACCGAAATGGATTTATTGCGTTTTGGAACCAAACTCTTCATATATTTTTTAATATTGTGGTATTATTAACAAATGACTTATCTGTGAGCTTCATTATCATTATTTTTTAAAAATTAGTGTGTGCTCATAATCTTTATTCAAAAACGAAAATCTCCTCCCCTCCTCAAAACGATCTCTCTTTACTTCCAGAAATATGGTATGGCAGGTGGGCGGGGTCCAGGAGAAGATAGCTGCAATTAGCAACACGGCCCAATTTCAAACAATCCAATCAGATCTCGATGGACGAATTCAAGTCCAGCCCTGCCTTATTTCCTTTTTAGAAGTCGTTTCATTCAGATACGTCACCACAGGGAAAATAAGGCAATCGCTACTTCTGTTTCATGGCGACTTTAAAAGTAAAGTTGACAGCGATGCTATATAAGAACCATTCAGTCAAAATGGTTTTCAGAGAACCATTTTCTCAAAATCCAAAGAACCTTTTGTGAAACAAAAAGTTTTTTCAGATGTTAAAGAGCACCTATTTTCCGGTTCCTTTGGTGTGTAAGTGTGTATTAGTTCCTACATGTTAATATGCAAAGGTACAAATCCCAAAGTAAATGATTACGCGCGTTATCGTCTCCAACGTAATTCTCTTTTCTTGGACTACAACAAACACACGGATTGTGTTTACTTCCTGGGCCGATTGACGTGGACAAGACGGTCATTGAGTGCATTTACATGCACAGTCTTACGCCGATTATGCTTAATAAACTGATAACACGTGGGCTCATGTAAACGCGTAAAATGGTTTGCTTTAATCGGGGAAAGATAAATGGCGTAAGCAAAAACCGATCGGCACAGGTAGTTTTTTGTTCATTACCCAGATTTCACATGGCATGTAAACACCTTAACCGGCTTTCTCACGGTTTTGTCCATGTGCGCATGTCTCCGCGTATGAAAGATAAACGTCACACGCGGAAGTAAGTGCAAAGTAACGCATTAAAGTCTCCGCTTGACTAAAGCAGTCGGCAGAGAAACTAATAAAATAGCAGCTCATGTTACATTTACAGGTTCCTCAGACACGAGAAGAGATACAACAGTACAGCTTAAGACAGATATGGCGTTTACTTTTTGATCAACTATTATGTACTATAGGTGGTACTGGTGACGTCACTGCCTGCGAGAAAACTGATAAATCTTCAAGTCCCATGTAAACGCAGTTGTCTGCATAGCCGGCTTATTGATTTGCATGTAAACGCATTAAAACAGTTTTCTGTAATAAGCAGATTTTTGATATTTATCCGCTTATTCTGTGCATGCAAACGTACTCAGTATCATAATTCCATCTGCTTCCTAAATCACAGCTTTTAAAGAGTAACTAAACCCTAATCCAACTTTTTTTAGTTACTGATCTGTAAGAATGATGGTTTATTAGTGCTGTTCATTGATTTTAGTAAGTTTTTTGACATTTGGATATAAAGTGTTCCAATACTACAATATATGGTGTAAAAACGTCTGAGTGCTGCCCTCTTCAGGTTGAACGGTGGCTACTGCAGTTGAATTTTCCTATTGGATGTTGGGTCTAAAAAATGACTCGTGACGTAAGCAGGTTCAAGCTTACCACGCCCTTGTTACGATCTCACCACATGCTTGGTACGAGCTTAGTTCGTCCCCTCCATCTCGGTTGGGACCTGCCCACTTTTCTTGCATTTTTCAAATATTGCCAGTGGGTGGAGTCAGGCTCTGAGCAGGGGTTTAGTTACGCTTTAAGTAGTCTATTGGTGTGTCTAAAAGCGCTCCCTCGTTCACTCATTCACTATTCCCTAGGGAATGACAATTGAGTCCACTATATGGGGAAGAAGCAAATGAAAAGTGAGCGATTTCGGACACTGACGTAAATATCCCGCGTCAGAGAGCTGTCACAGAGATTCATCATAAACACCTGTGTGGCTTTATTGATGTGCTGTGAAACAGTAAAGTCTTCTTTCTTACATTTGTCATGTTTATTGTATTAGTTGATAATAAAAAGAACTAAACAACTGCTTATCATATTTATTTACTGCTGTTTATTTATTGTTTAATAAAAATTTGTATTCGATTTTAAATAAAAGATATTGCAATTATTTTTTTGTTTTATTTAAAGAAAGTAGAAAATAACTGACAAGAAGAACTAACAAAAGTGTATAAATGTACATTTTTGGTGCTTAATGTCAGTATCCTTCAGCTGAGTATGAGTGAGCGAGTGTACATCGAATGTACCCTCAAAATCAGAGTGCATTGTGGGTAAAAAGTAGTGAACGAATGTAGGGAATGAAGTTGGCTGTGTCTAAAAAATTTTAATTGCTGCCTCCTGACAGTCCTGAGGCAGCTTTCCAAGGCAGGAAGGCATCAAGGCATGTCCGAATTCAATGCTAGGTTTACTTCCTGTCTCCTGAGATACGCGTGGGCGTACAATAAGAATGTGATTGGTCGAGCCTGGTTGTTCGAAAAAATAAAATGGTGGCCAAGGAAGCAACTGGAGCACAAATTTAGTGTCAATAAATGTAGATGTTCACTTTTTATACCTTTTAATTGCATTTCTAGCGAGAAATTCGTATAGTAGTTTTCAAATATGTGATTAGTTATCGCAAAGGCGCTCTCTGTTTATATTTCAAACACGCTGCCTTTGAAGTGTGTCCGAAAGTCTTTCTCTGAGCTGCCTTCACGCCTCAGAAAAGTCATTTCCTCATGAGGCAGCGAGGCAACGAGTCCCTGCCTTGAGTTTTCGGACGCAGCCGTTGTTTTGGACACCACTACAAAATGGCCGACACCCTATATAGGGTACTATATAGTGGATAGGGAGCGGTTTCGGACAAAGCTTATGTTTTATACTTAAAGGCACACTTCATCTAAGCTATAACATGAGTACCCTGCATACCAACTGCTGAGCCTATATTCTGTAAAATTCTCATTCGTATTTGTGCTCCTACAGCAGGTTGAAACCTGAGAAATAAAAATGAAAACAGAAGTGAATTTGAATTTACATTTATTCGCATAAAGTGCATTTTCATGACAGGATTTAAGATTGTCAGATGAATATGAAAGTTTGAACACACTACATTAATAAAGTGCAGCAGCAGTACAATAACAGTAGCCGAAATAGATCTCACACTACTTTAATGAAGTTATTAATCATGACTCCAACTAACATGATCCAGTGTTTTATTTAATGCTAATGAGAGGCGTAAAGCAGTAGCTCTCAACTGGTTTAGTTTTTCAGACTCATACAGTATTGTTTTTGATGTAATCTAAGTTATATTTTCTATACCAATAAGCCGCGTTGACTTAAGACATATTCGTATATTAACAAAAGTTGGAGAGAGCACAAGAAAGTGGACTTGCTGACAATCAATATCCATCACTAATATTGTCAACCGCATGCTACTATTAAGCACTGTGTGTCTGCTATATGCAACCCTACCAATTGAGAACCACTGGTGTGAAGATTAAACACCCCTATTGTTTATAAACTGGGGGTCTCAACCCACAGACACATGCTGGGACACACGCAGTTGGCCCTGCCTTCAGGTGACAGGATCACCAGGTCTTTCACGATCTCCACCGTCCCGAAGAGCGGGAAGAGTTTACCGTCGAACGACTCATTGTAGGTGTAGATGTGAGAGCGACGCTCCACGTCATAAAAGGACAGCTGACCCTCATCGAAATCCAGGTGGATGCCAATCTTCCGGGGAATGGAGTCGGCAGGCAGGGAGGTGAAGGGGACGGTCAAGGCCTTCAGCTCGGTGCCTCGCTCCAAACGCAGGGTAAGGTAGCCGGTGTCGGTGTTCAGGGACTTAAAACCCTTACGCAAGGCCGACTCCTTGGCCACACCGATACGCCAGTCCATTTCTCCGACGTCAACCTGCCAGTAATGGCGACCGGAGCTGAAACCTTCCGTTCCGACCGCGCACCACCAACCGTCGAAGCGCTGATGATAGTTGGGCACGTCTTTACGCTCGAAACCGCAGCGCATGCGCCTCTTATTCTCAGCGATCAGCAGGTCAGGGTTGGCCGTGTCCAGGTCTAGAGTCACCAACTCTATGATGGAATGAAAGGTAAAATGTATTTTATTCAATTATAATCTATAATAATACCAATACTTAGCAAGCTGAATACTTGGGCAGCCTTCTAAGATGCCTTCTTTTGGCAGCATCACATTCATCTTTTCTGAGGGGAATGCAATCCCACAATGCATTGCATCAATGATTTCATTCTATCTTTAATCTGTTGTGCCAAATACCTTCATGTTATGTGTTTTTTTGTGTGTTATTACAGTTTTGTGATATTAGCTTAACAACATGCTAACATTTATATGATTTTGTCATTTATAAAGTCTACTTCTTAGTTGCCTTAGAAGGTTGCTGTCAATATAGACGGTAGGCTAAATTTTGAAACAGAGCTTAGATTTTACCTCCGGGATCACAGATCCAGTTCCAAACTGAATAAAAGATTAACAAAATCAAAGTTATGTTAAAGTTGTCTGGATTATTTGTTCAGATGAGAAGGATGAACAGATAACTCACCTGTGTGAGGAATGTAGGGGGTGGCACCTGAATGAAAACCAATACACAGAATGCATTGATATAAAGAAATGCTTGCTGTAATTTTGTTTTGAAATTATGCATTAAATGTCCCTACTAGCAAACAGGTATCATTCAATTCATTTTCAAATTCTTTCGGATATGCAAGAATCCAAAAAAATGACCTCACCAATTTTTTGGCTCCTCTGTTTCCACATAAGCCACTTTTGGGGAATGTTCTCCTAAACACACAAAGAAAAAAATTTTTTGGTTACCATAAAGAAGTTCATCCACTGAAGTATTTCTTGATGTTGCTGTATCTTTATTTTCTTTATACCTTGTCTATTTCTTTGTTGAGAAGGGTCCAGAACACCAGCTCCATAGCTGACTGTAAAGTGACCATATGGCCTCTTCTCCAGTGATTCTCAAAATCATCCAAAACCAACACCACCTGCTCTCCAGGCCAGACACTTTGCTACACATGGAGGAAGAACATGGGATTTTTCCTACATGATACATCTATTATTTGTATATTAGGCCTTCTGCAAAAGATTTGAGTTGGCATCTGTAATCGGATTACAAACCAAAATACGAGGGGACATTTACACAACATTTTCGCTTTTCCAGTTTTCGTTTTCCAAAATCATTTTTGAAAACTATGATTGTTATTGTTTCTGTATGAACATCAAAACTGCAAATCTGTGAAAACTGTGATGTTGTGCATGTATAGTGTCCGTTCAGTCTACAGGCATGCATGAGTACTTGACAACTGCAACAACAATGGCGGTTCACAGGACTGTGTTTGTGCTACTTAGTTATACTACGGTTGAATGCTTGAATCTGATTGGCTGATGAACGTTCTGAGGTGTGTAATTATTTTCTGGGAAACGCACAGCGAATGTAGTTCCAGGCAGCTCTCTTGACCGCATTACAGTTCCATATCACTTCACATAGTTAACTGTAATAACGAACTAACAAAAACAACATGACAGACGATTTTTCGAGGCAATAACAGCGCTGTTTAGAGACGCACAGTGGTAGCCTCGTTCACACAATCTCTCTCTCTCGCTCGCCCTTTCGCTCTCTCTTTCTCTTTCTTTCTCTCTCTGTGTCTCTGCCGCTCTCGCTTTCTTTCTAATAACTTCATTAATAACTGCATTAGAATGCTATCAACGGCTTAAACCTCCATTGCCAGCTTTAAAATTACATTTTGGAACAAGCAAAAAAGCTGTTGGATGAGACGCAGAAGAAATAGTCCTACTCACAATAGCGATTTAAGTACAAAAACCAAACGAATCCCTTTAAATATATCATATGATCGATGCCTTGAGGTGTGGTAACCGTAGTATAAGTGGAATAATTGACTCTGGGTCGTTGAATTATTAAAAAAATAATGCATTATTTTTTAATAATTTAACGACCCGTCGTCAATTATTCCTTACTTATCACTCTGTAGATGAATGTGTATGTGTGCAGACGTGTAGTGTTTCTTAACAAAGAAACATCGCCAACTACTGGCCTGGCACACATAATAATTGTTTTAAGGGACTGTTTTAACAATGTTGCGAACTGTAGTCAAACATTTTCAAGGAAAAACATTTCAAATATTAGTACAATCATTGTCGTGTTTTAATAATCATGTTTGTGTACCTCAGGTTGAGCCCTCAGGTCTTTGATCCAGGTGCAAATGACTCTTTTGGCACTCTCCATATCCTGCTCACTGCTCAGAGCCAAATCCTTCCAGTCACTTTTCTCTGGCCATCCATCCGTCTGCATCGGTCTCTTCTGTTTGAACAATATAGAGACTGTTTACACCTGCTATTAAAATGTGTTTTGGTCGATCAGATCACAGGTGGACGGCGCTAAATATAGGAGAAAATGGGGTGTAAAACGTTTTGAGCTTGTCCCCTTCTGACCACGTTCAAAGGTAGTAAAAACCACATTTACCTGAATTGCTTTTGTGGTGTGGTATGTATAACTGTATACGTGCATAAAGAATGATGAAGCAGGTTAATTTGTAGTCATAGTACAATTTATGTAACTGTACAGTATATCACATTATTCTTTTAACATTTTTATATGAGGACAGAAAAGCTCAGTCTGAACCTGGTTTAACATTCAGTATCTTACCTTGCTCTCTAACACAGATGCCCACTCCAGAATGACGGCCTTGCAGGTAAGAACGGGCCAAACATCCTCACATCTGGAGATATGCTCCAGCACCTCCGACCTCTGACAACAACAATGATAGCACGCATTCATCCCCATATCTCAGTGAGTATCTTATGATCATCGTCAGTTATATACTGTATGTGATGTGTATTAGATGTTTATCTGTACCTGACAGACTCTGCCCAGATCCTTAGCAAGGCTCACAATGAACTCCTGGCTGTCATCCAGAGGTTCTTGCTTCTCATTTTTCGACTTTTTGCGAAACTCCTGTCCATGAAAAATTAGCAATTATGTTTTTCGTGAAATACACAGACTGATAATAATCCAAAAGCAATGTTGTGAAAGGTTTATTTAATTATTCGTTTTTTTTAAGAAGACAATTTGATTGATTTGAATGAAATGTTCCTCCCCATTGCCACCTTAAATACCTGTCATCTGCATTTTATGTTATTGGTTTGGATTTATTAATAATTTAATTGCTTTAATAGAACAGTTGGGGAGGAATCTTGTAAACTAAAACTTCCCATATTATTTTCTAGGGATCGACCGATATGGATTTTTCAGTGCCGGTGCCGATTTCTGTTTCATCAGCCTTAGCCGATGACCGATACAGGCTGCCGATTTTCTTGAGCCGATATTTGGAGCCGATACTGCTTTTGCTCACTCAGTTTACATCATAAAAATGACACAATGATGATGCCAAATGTTACAAGTCTCAATTTAAAAAAAGTAACAATTATAGAACTTAAAAAAACTATATTTAACAAATAGTAAAAACAGGTGAGGGTGCTATGGAACCACCTTTTGTTGTTGTCATGGAAAGGTTGGTTGTTTTTAGTCACATGACCTGCAATCGCTTGCACCTTCCAGCACTCTGTCTGTAAATAATGCCGGAAAAAAATATCGGCGAACGCGGCAGCCACATATCGGCCGATGCACATAAAACTCGCAAATATCGGCCCGATATATCGGTCTATCACTATTATTTTCTTCCCAAAGGCAAAGAAGAAAACAATTCATTGAAAAGGAGAAAAATGCTGTCAGCATTTTAAAAGAAAAAAAGAATGTTCTCCATACTCTTCTGCCACCATACAAAAGCTTTGTGCAATGTATAGCTCTCCAATCTCATTTGTGTTTGTGTTCAATTGATATAATAGTGCCAAATAGATCATGCACAGTCATATGTACTGCCTTTATGATATTTTTGGTGCTTTAAACAGATATGTTTAAATATGTATATTCTGCCTAACATCTATTGTGTTTCACAGAAGAAAGTCATAGAGGTTTGAAGCGACATGAGGGTAAACACGTTAAAATGACTTGATGTTCATTTTTTGTAAACTGCCCCTTTAAGGTTGTTCACGGAAGTAACTGGCAAGCAAACAAAGTACAGTGTTTTCATTAAAATGCTCCTCATGTGTTGCCTACTTTCTCAATCCGTCTCTTCGGGATATCTCTTTGCCTCACATATTACTGGCATCAGTTAAAATAGCCAGCACAGCCATTAATCTTACTTTTGTACCAAAGGACACATAAGAGGGATCATTGTTTATTTTCAAGGTACCTTAAACTTCATGGTAACATTCTTAGTTGGTTCAACCAGAAACTGAAGACACTGCATCATCTTGGCTTCCTGAAGAGAAGAAATCACATACATTTGGCTTAAATCTTGTCTTAAAGTTCTTGCCTAAACCTTTGATGTTTCTAGGCCTTGTGCAGGTGGAAAATATTACATTAGAAGAGTGATTTGAGATTGCTCTATATGCGGCATGTAGTTAAATTACTGCAAGTTTCTTTTAAATTGTTGTTTCAAATGGTTGTTAAAAGTTTTTTAGTACACTATTATATTGGTCTTGTCAAAGATGACTTTTATTTTAGATTTTATAAAGATTTTTAAAAACTGATTTGTTTCTTAACATCATTAATTTGATTGGATATAAACTTTCTATTTCAAATGCACTGAATACCTTATTTCTTATTATTAGATTTCTTTTGTTACTGTTGTGACAGGTCAGAAATTAAGAGGGATTGTGTCAAAAATATCAGCAAATGAATGCCCACAAACTGCCAAAAGTATTTAAATGAGATCTTATGTTTTATATTATAACATCTGATATAATTAAACAATATCACAAGAGCAAGCAAGCTGTTTTTGTTTAATATGAGCAAGTTTGCAAATATAAAATTGAGTTTAAACAAACATTATTTTTAGACGTTTAGGGCGATGAAAATAGTTCAAAACAAATTCATACAAGCTCCTTAGCATAGAAAATGCATATATATATATATATATATATATATATATATATATATATATATATAGTATTATTTATTTTAACAAACAAATCAGATAATGCATCAGCAATTTAGTGATATCCCTGCATATATATATTTAATACTATTATTATAATAATACTATTATTTTATATTATTATATTATATCTGTAATACATTTAATTTATATATTTAATATATAAATAATACAATATATAATAATATATTTATTTTATTTATTTATTTAATATAATATATATTTATTTAATAATGACTTTATAAGGTATTTTGGTGTATTTTTTATTCATTTGAAAACGGCTGGTCTTGTCTTGGTCTTAAACCCTCAAAGTCTTGGTTTGGTCTAGATTATATTGCTAAGGTGTTACTAGACATACATATGCATAATAGACAGATCAAGGAGGTTTTACTGGTTTTAAGAAAACCATAGTCGAGGTAAATATGTGCTAACGCAGCAACCAGCTAGTTTTACAACAGATAAATGATTAACAATAAGCAGAAATGCATGACTGGTTTTTATGACCAATAAGTCACACCTTGCCCTTGACTTCAATAACTGTATAAAATTCAGTGTTGATGCATCACACAACCACATGGTCAACGGTAAGACAGAACCAGTTCAGATTTTTACATAATGTGGATCTCTTTGGCATCACAGCCTATATAAATATTTGAATCTAACTGTATTGAACGTGACTGACACACACATAAGCTCACAGTTTTGTTCAGCATGTGATTTTCCAACCATATGTGATAAGGTAGCAAATATGATATGACAAGAAGAGGGGAATAAAAAAATGACGTGCAGATTTGTTTCTAAACAGAGAGATCATTTAACATCAAAGGGCTCTGCAACATACATGCAGTTGTTATTTTGTATGCATATAAAAACAGTAGCAGTATTATGAGTGCAATGCTGATTCAATAAAAGCAGTCTAGACGTGCAGAAATACTGTAGACACATGACACTGCTGCATTGCACATCTTGTATGTAGCCTATATTTATGAGACAATGACCTTGTTATGTTCAGACAACGCATTTTGCACAATACGCAGAGCACTGTATGTAAACAATACCATGCGGTCTCTTTCATGACGTATGAGAAAATAAAGGCTGACAGAACAGTCATATTAATAAAGCTCGTGCATAACAACATATTTGTCTTTGCAACAATCGCCCTACCTGTTAGAGATGTGCTGTTCCGCTAGATGAATTGATGTCGACAGAGATAAAGTATGTGTAGAGTTATACTGCAGCGAATGCTTGACCTTGTTTACGTACCATGACTACACGGAGCCGAAAACGAGCGAACATGACTCGGGGGTTTCCGGAAAGCCGATTTGGAGCGAAAGCGGCGCCATATTTGTTGTGGCCATTTTTACTTTTGGCCAGGGTAACAGAAATAAATGTTGGTCTGGATCTTAATGTTCACCAGGGGCTATGCTAGACATAAAGATCTAGGGCACAACCCCCCCCCCTTTCTGATTTGTTTATGAAAAGCCTGCTGCGTGTAAGAAGTGTGCAGCACTTCAATAGCCTACTAATTTACTTTGCTTAACTCACTACACTGCAGCAAGATAAACATGTGTGTATTTAAAAAATATATATTTTTAAGTATCATCTTTATCATATTTAACCATTATTAACATGTTTGGAGGCATAAATGGCATACAATGTGTGGAAATAATGACTGCAAAGAAAACATTTATAAATAGCCTACAATAACAATATTTTAAAATGGACATACCATGACTTTTCCATGTTTAAGTGCTATAATTGGGTCCCCAGTGCTTCTATCAACCTAGACAATGTGAAAAAGATCAACCCAGTAACTAGTGTTGGTAAACCATTCTCCACAAATGTCACTGAAATGTGGCTCCCCTGGTGATGTCAGAAGGGGATAATACTGCCCCTTATCACAACACAACATGCTGGTATGCTGATGACCACCAGCACCAAACCAGCATGGAAATTATGCTGGTCTATGCTGGTGGTCACCAGCAAACCAGCACCAAAACACAACATATGCTGGTCTTGCTGGTATGCTAGGGTGGCCATTCGTGCCAGTTCCGCCGGACACATCCCGAACATGTTTTCGGGTTCGTTCTCCGGAAGTCGCGTTGGTCGACCGCAAACGTCATCAAGGTTTAATATTTCGGGTTTAATTTCGAAAAGCAATCGTTACATTTCAAGGTAAGAATGAAACTACAATGATTGTATGTCTTAAAATAAATAAATCTTAATTTCCGAACGTATTTTAACTAAAATGTGAGAACCTCGATGACGTATGCGGTCGAGCAACGCGACTTCTGGAGAACGAACCCGAAAACATGTTCAGGACGTGTCCGGCGGAACTGGCACGAATGGCCACCCTATGGTATGCTGTTTTTTCAGCAGGGTATACTAAAATAATCTTTGTCATAGTTACTGCTAACTGTTTAAGTAGTGTACTAGAGCTAGTGAACTAAATATTAATTTCATATCTGACAATACAGAATAGTACATAACACATACATGTGTTCATTTTCTCAGCAACAATGCAATTTGCAGGCAAAATAAACTTTAAGAGTATCAACGTGGACCTTCTCAACTTGGCCTTTACCGTGCAAACAGCTGGCTCTGTTCTTTTCATTGTGTTTGTTGTGCCATGATGTGATCGAACTTCTGTTTCCTGTCAGATTGAAGCGACTTCCAGTTCCTCCTCACACTGAAACGACTGGTGTTCTGTCGAAGTCTGTTCCCTTTCTGCATTGCAGGCAGGGACGTGCACAGGAATTTTAAGGGGCAGTTGCTCTGTCCTAAAAAAAGGGCACCCCCCTGAAAAAAAACTTATGTTTGGTGATTTTAATAAAGACCCTGTTATTCTCAGTCCTTCATATAGGCCGTGTTTGCCTAATGCCTACCAAAAAAATAGTAGCCTAGGCTGCTTGTCTGCAATCTATGATAGCTAGCTGCTATCTGTCTAATTATTTAGGCTAACATGGCAAACTCAGCCTGGATTTATGAAGATGTTAACAGAGGTGGAAAGAGTAGCCAATAACTTTACTTAAGTAAAAGTACAAGTGAGTAAAGAAATAATTACGCAAGTAGAAGTAAAAAGTATGCAATGAAAATAATACTCAAGTAGTGAGTTACTAGTTACTCATGAAAAAATAAATCTAGGTATACATACATGCACGCGCACACACACACACTATCCACTGCCCACCATAAGTATCAGAACACTAAAGACAAGATTTTTCTTTTTACTCTTGAGACCAGATATTGGTAAGATACATATCATTATGTCAGAATTTTAGAATGTCATATTTTATTAATCTTTGTTTATGTTTCAACACATACATGCTTTAACAACAAAGAACAACAGCATTAAATGCTGACTTATGTGTTGTACCCAAATGCACACAAGTGAATCAAACTGATCCTACACATTTTATGCTTTTCATGTGTAAACAATCAGGACACAGCTCAGTGCCCATTAAAAAAAAATAATGTGACAGATTCTGTACTTTTGTCTCATGTTCATCTTTTAATGTTTAGACATTTCTTGACTCCACAGCAAACAGAGCAATACTTATGAAGGACACTTATACATTATGTGTAAAACTGCAACACAAACAGTACAGAAAAAGAATACAAACACAGAATAGACAAGCATTACAAATTAACTCTAGTCTCAATGTTGATGTAGCTTATAGCTGAAATATCAGACTGTAAACTCATAAGAGTTTTGCATTCACTATATATAAAGTTAGAATCTCCTAAGATGGTCTGAGGACATTGACAGTTTACACTTACATGATACAAACTGATTTTAGACAAAACTCATGTTTTCTTATGTTGTCATGTCGCGTGTGTTTTGTGAAGATCACTTACATCAGTACAGTATACAGCGAATCAGACGTCAATCATCGATGGATTTTCTGGAGGCTGCACGCGTTTAACTGTGTTTGACGACGAACAGGTCACGCGTATATAATGGCGGGTACATGTGTGAAGTGCTGCTTTTAGTTAAAAGACTGGTAAATTCATATCCTCGTCACCCAAAACTGTTTATATTCTGCGTGTTTCTACATAGGCTACGAGTAAAACAGCATCAGACGATTCCGTGTTTGCAGCGATCTGAACAATTCATTCAAACTGATTCGCGAACCATTTCAAAGTTTGGCCCATTTGCTTTGTAAAGAATCGATTCAAAAGACTCATTTATTTGCAACACTTTGTAAGGAATCGACTCAAACGAGTCATTAATTCGCGAATGCCTCAGAAACACGAGACAGCAATTTAATAATGAAATATAAATTTCGTAATTAATTAAAATACAGTAACGAAGGAACGCTGCACAATGTAAACGAAGTAAAAGTAAAAAAAATTCCACCTCGGAAGGGCAACTTGAGTCGAGAAGGGCATATGGGCAGTTGCCCGGGCAACCTGAGCAACCCCCCTGTGCACGTCCCTGATTGCAGGCATTATACCCTTTACACATCTGTCACAAATACGGCTAGAAGATGTACATCTTCTTTTCGATTACGACACAATCAAACTTGACATCTGAAGGACACAGATTCTTCATTAAGCAGTAATTGTTTAAAGGGCACCTATTATGCAAAATCCACTTTGGACTTAATGTGTGTTGGCAGCCTAAAATGAAAAAAATCCACCCGCTCCTTGTTTTTAAATCCCCATTAAACCAAAGCAGTCTCGTTAGACATGCCGTTTTGATTCTCTTATTAATGTGAGGTCACATTGTTAAAAACCCAACCCTCTTAAAGTCCTGCATTACCATAGTTTCCACCCTCAGCGAGTTGTACTCTGTCCACTAGATCCTCTTGTCTCAGACTGTATTAATCAGATCTATTTGAACTGAAAATGTTCACTGTCTGTTTGTAAGGAAGTGAGGAGCTGTAGCTCTTTTGCATTTAAAGGTACAGACATTAAAACAGTGAAACAGACAAGATTTAATTTCTCGGTATCCTAGAGACCAGGCTCTAAGAATATCAAGGCAGACGCTCTCTCTCGTATTCATAATGATCCAGAACTCATTAAAAAAACTGAGAATGTCATCCCTGAAATGCTCATCATCGTCCCCGTTCAATGGGATGTCATAACAGAGATCAACCAGGCCAACACTCTCTCTCCTCCTCCCACTGACTGTCGACGAGGGAAAACTTTCGTACCAGAACCACTATGTCAGAAACTCATTGAACACATCCATACTTCACTCAGCTCAGGTCATCCAGGCATTACAGGTACACTTAACCTATTACAAAACAAATTCTGGTGGTCCTCTATGTCTACAGCTACTACCACATTCATCAAGAACTGCGCTGTATGCAACACGGTCAAATCATCATCACACCAATGTCCAGCTGGCCTGTTACAACCATAACCCATCCCGGAACCCCCTTGGTCACACATTGTCATAGACTTCATCACGGATCTCCCCAAATCTAATAACCATACCGTCATCCTTACAGTAGTGGACAGGTTCTCCAAAGCATGCCGTCTCATACCCCTAGTCAAGCTTCCTACAGCCTTTGAGACAGCGGAGGCACTATGCAACTGGGTTTTCCGGTTCTACGGACTTCCAGAGGACATTGTGTCAGATCGGGGATCACAATTCATGTCTAAGGTTTGGACCGCTTTTTTCAAATTACTAAACGTCAATATCAGTCTGACTTCAGGGTATCATCCTCAATCCAGCATTCAAACGGAGAGGCTCAACCAAGAAATTATCCGCTTTCTACGCTTCTACTGCCAGCGAAATCAGTCGGATTGGAGTAAATACTTGATGTGGGCGGAATATGCACAGAACTCTTTAATCAAACCCGCTACTGGTATAACTCCATTCAAGTGCATTTTAGGATTCCAACCACCATTCTTCTCATGGTCAGGCGAACCTAGTAATCTGCCATTTGTCGACATCTGGTTCCAAAGGAGCGAGGAGACATGAAACTTAGCTCATCAGCACCTTCAACGAGCCTTCAAAAGACAGAAAGACCAAGCCAGTCGCCACCGCAGACCTCACCCCGAATATAACACTGGACAATGGGTTTGGCTATCCACCCGGGATCTCCGTCTTCGTCTTCCATGTAAGAAGCTCAGTCCTAGGTAGGTGGGTCCATTTAAAATTGATAAAAAAATTTCCGCTGTATCATACCATCTCACCACCAGCATCCACACGTGCATGCTCGGCGCACAGGTAAACAACAGCAGAGTGGAGGTTACCGGTGGCAACATGAGTTCTCCCGTCTGGAAGTTTTTCAAAGTGTCCGTAAAGTAAAAGACGTAAAGTTAGCAGTTTGTAATGTATGTCGTGATGAAATCCCTCGAGGTGGAAGCAAGCAACGGCATTTTAATACCACTAACATGATTAGGCATCTTAGAACACGCCATACAACTGAATATGCAGAGTATGAGAAACTAAACCAGCCGAAGCCAACAACATCCCCATCCCTCAACCAGACGACTGTGAGTGATGCATTTAAACGACGTGAACCATACAGCAGGGATAGTACGAAGTGGAAAGACGTCACGTTAAAAATTATGGAATTCATTTGCCTCGACGAACAACCTCTATCCGTTGTGGAGGATAAAGGGTTCCGTCGCCTGCTAAGCTGCCTTGATCCATGATACGACCCCCCAGCCAGGAAATACCTAACTGATGTGTGTCTCCCGACGATGTACCAAACAGTGAACACAAACATTGAAAGGCTTTTGAAGGATAGTGTATATATTGGCTTCACAAGCGATATATGGAGTGCAGATGTCACAGGAGTGACGATCTTTTAGGCGGAACCAAAAATTGGGCAAGTTTGGTTCCGCCCGGATGTTTCCGCCCGGGCCGGTAAGAGAAGACACCGGACATCCGGTAGCGCCGCGAACGCTGTAATCAGCCAAATTACATACAGCTGAGAGTTATTAAGAGGAGCGCCGGGTGATTGGATGAGGACGACACTCAGGAGAGTATTTTAGAGCAGTTTGAACCACAGTTTGGGTGCTTGGTATCCCTGTTGTTGGTGTGTATGGAGCGCTGAGTTAGGCTCACCGGGTACGCTATTCTGGATTGTTGTATTGCTCTCCCTCTCTCGTCTGGATCATAGACTTACATTGAGGAAGATACCGACGACCTTATAGGTAGAAGAATTAAACGAATGCTGATCTTGGATGAAAGAAACGAAGGCAAGACGCATCGTTGTGAGTATACGTCTGTGGAAAAGTGTTGATGGTGGCTGGAAAACGCCCTGTCTGTGCATCTGGAATTATTGCAGCGTGAAGGCAACCTAAGACGGAGAAATTACAGCAGTTGTGAGTAACGGAAACCTTCTTATGGGAGTGTGTGTATGTATTTGACCTGTATGTTTCTCTGAGTGCTTCCGAAAGAGAGTGGAAGGCCCTACCCCTGAGCTAGTGTGGTGGGTGAGCCGAAGGGTCTTTGTGAGGAAAACAACTCCAGTGACGAAAACCAACACTAGGCCGTGTCACCATCGCTACATTCTCGTCCAGAGCAAAGTAAAAGGAAGACGGGCGTCTAATGTGTGCACTGAGTGGTGGGTGAGTTTTGGATGTAGAAATTTTCACTTGAAGTGGTGCTGTGTAATGCTGTGTATTGCAGTGGGATTGCTGTTGTCTTGTCTGACGTACCCCCGCCTCCAGTCACTCGCTCTTGAGACGACGAAGAGGAAAGAACGGTCCTAGAGTAAGACCTGTACATGATTATGCTGTGAGTGTGTTTCAGTCTTCGAATCACGGAGTGGTATCTCGAAGTATTTTCCCAGCCAAACGCTCGGCGGACTTGAGTTTAGGAGTGGCGGTGAAGAACTGTGCTACTTACGGTGTGTGAGTATTACCCATGATATTGCTACCTTACCTGTGTCTTTTTGATCAACATAGAGCTTGAGGCGAAGGAGATCCGCCGGCCCGAGGTCTCGACGAAAGGGCGCCCCGGTCCAGTTTTCGATCGACCAACGGGTCTCGAGGAAAGGGCAGCGCTCGACCCGGTGAGCCGGCGTGACGGTTCTCGCCCCTCTATAGACCAACGAGCTCGCCGAGAGGGTTTTGGCCCCCGGCGCCACCTAGGAAACCACTGTCCAGTGGACGCACCGTGTAGCCAGCCACCGTAAGTCCGCCGCCCTGTTAAGTGAAATATAGCTTGTTAAAACTGCCTAATCGACAGGGAAGAGGAGTGTGTCGTGAGGGTTGTGCAGAGAGCCATACCTATCCAAGGCTGTAGTCAGCGACGAGTCATCTGTGGAGAGAGAGAGACAGCGTGAATGTCGAGATAACGAACTGTGAAGAGAGCCATACCTACCCAAAGCTGTAGTCAGCGACGAGGTGAGAGAAACCACTGGAAACCGATTCACTGTGCCTTTGTGTCCCAGCAGTCATCTGCGAAGAGAGAGAGACAGCGTGAATGTCGAGATAACGCCCTGTGAAGAGAGCCATATCTACCCAAAGCTGTAGTCAGCGACGAGGTGAGAGAAACCATTGGAAACCGATTCACTGTGCCTTTGTGTCCCAGCAGTCATCTGTGGAGAGAGAGAGACAGCGTGAATGTCGAGATAACGAACTGTGAAGAGAGCCATACCTATCCAAAGCTGTAGTCAGCGACGAGTCATCTGTGGAGAGAGAGAGACAGCGTGGATGTTGAGATAACGACCTGTGAAGATAGCCATACCTATCCAAAGCTGTAGTCAGCGACGAGGTGAGGGGAAACCATTGGAAACCGATTCACTGTGCCTTTGTGTCCCAGCAGTCATCTGTGGAGAGAGAGAGACAGCGTGAATGTCGAGATAACGAACTGTGAAGAGAGCCATACCTACCCAAAGCTGTAGTCAGCGACGAGGTGAGAGAAACCATTGGAAACCGATTCACTGTGCCTTTGTGTCCCAGCAGTCATCTGTGGAGAAAGGGAGAACAGGGAAGGAGAGTGAGTCGACCAGCGAGGAGCTGTGCGAGATAGGCGGTGAACCGCCTCGAGCGAGCTACTGGTACGCGGAATAGGAACAAGTCCATACCAACACTGACTTTGATTTATTCTGCCTCCAGGAAGGAAGAGGAGCGTGCCACGGGCAGAGGGAACCAGAGGCGGGAGCCCGTTCCCCGACGCAACCCCCACCCCCTGTCACTCACTTGCTCGTGGCCCCCCCTGGAGGGCGGAGCCGGACCTTAGTTTTAATTTCCCTTTTTCCCCAATCCCCAGTACTTTTTAAAAATTAAAAAAAAAAAAAAATATTTTTATACTTACCTGTTCCTCGTTGTTGTCTGGTCATTGGGTTGGTTTTGGGGACCTCCTCGAGGTGGAAGTTTAGAAGGGGCGTGGCTTAAATATTAGCGGCCCGCCCTTGGCTTGTGACAGATTTTGGCGTAGTCGGCAGGATTCCACCTCGAGTTGAGTAACCGGACTAGCCCAATGACCGACAACGCGGGGCCCGCAGCCCAACCCCGTGCGGTGCCTGTCTTTATGGGCAGCCCTTGGGTCCAAAAGTATGGAGGGACAGAGTCGGGAGTACGGCTAACGGAATGGAAGGCTCAGTTAGAGTATTTAGCCGACCTACAAGGCCTTAGTGTAGCCCAGCGGCTCCAGTTCGTGCTGAACTCCCTAGAGGGAGAAGCGCGGCGAGAAGTACAGGCCGCCCCTGAAGCTGTCCGAACCAATGCCCAAACTATATTCCAGTTTCTCACCGAGCAATATGGTGACCACACCCCTGTAGCCGTCCTCCGTTCCCAATTTTTTAAAAATTAAACAAGGCCCCCGACAACCCATTAGAGCATTTGCCCTAAGACTGCGTGAGCAGTTCACCCGGCTACAGACCCGCCGCGATCATGGGCTGGGCGACGGAGAGACTTTGTTGCGCGACCAGTTCCTTCTGGGGATGAAAGAGGGCCCCGTGAGACAGAGCCTGATGGTCCAGTTTCGGAGGGACCCCGACCTCACGTTTGAAGATCTAAGGAAGGAGGCGCTAGCCCTGGAGGGCGATGAGGTAGAAGTGGGTGAGACCCCAGTATGCGCGGCTGTAAATGAGAGCGTGCCAACACAACCAGAACGCACGGATTGGAAGCAGGCTCTGAAAGCGGAACTCTTGAAGGATGTCCGGGAGCAGATGTCAGAATTATCTAAAACTCTGTTGGGAGAGCTGCGCCAAGGTAGGGCGCGGGAGGAACCAAGGCCGGCACCCCGAGAGCGAGTATACTCGGAGAGGAGCCGAGAGCCTCCTGGACGCCCAAACCGCTATGTTCGGCCCCGTTTCGAATGGGATGAACAGGGACGGCCGATCTGCAACCGGTGTGGTGAGCCAGGACATTATAGCCGTCAGTGTGGGCCCCGCAGGGCATCAGAGGGGGGTTTTTAGGACGACCGGCCACAGTGGGTCGTGTGGCCGGGACCCCTCGAGAAGACCCGGGAAGAAGGGACAGCTCTAGGCAACAGATGGTCGGGCATAGCCCGGTGGCAGAAGTAAAAGTGTGTGGCAAATGGATTCAGTGCCTGGTAGACACGGGCTCACAGGTAACGATGTTCGCGGAAAGCCTCTCCAAGGAGATATTCGGACAGGGAGGAACACAAGGAGCGGAGGCCCCCTGGCTGACGTTGAAGGGCGCTAATGGCCTAGAAATCCCCTACATTGGCTATCGCCTGACGGATCTTGAGGTGCATGGGGTAGTCGTCCCCCAAAAAGGTGTGATCATTGTCGAAGATAGGTGTTTGGGCGCCCATCGAGCCTTATTGGGCATGAATGTCCTCTCCGAATGCTGGGAGGAGATCTTCCAGGCTAGGCCTGGTCCGAGGATCTCACCTACTGAGAGCCCCAAGTGGGAGCGTGTAATGGCCGACTGCCGTCGGGTCCAACTGAACCAGGTTCGTAGAGATCGGGAGGAAGTGGGAAGAGTAATGTGTCGTTTTGCTTTGTCTATTCCCCCTAGGAGTGAGGCTATCGTATGGGCAAGAGTGCCCCTTCGGGAAGCGAACCCAGAGGAGTGGGTGTTGGTAGAGCCACATACAGATTGTCCACAAGTGGAGGTAGCACGGGGACTAGCAGCGGTCCACCGGGGGAGAATCCCGGTAAGAGTACGAAACGAGCACATGCAAATGGATGCCCCAGTGAGTAACCAGGGGAGAGGTGTGCCAAAGCACCTAGCGGGTGAGTCGCTGCAAGGGGACGACCTGGGACAGGTACAGGCACAGAAACTGCAGGCACTCCTTCGGAAGTGGCAACATGTGTTTGCGAGGCACGACGAGGACTACGGGTGCACCAGGGTGGTGGAACACCACATCCCCACTGGGGATGCAGGGCCAAGTAGGGAGAGATACCGACCGATCCCACCTACCTTGTATGCAGAAGTACGTACACTCCTGCAGGGCATGTTGAGCCGGGGCATTGTCCGAGAAAGTAGTAGTCCCTGGGCGGCCCCCATCGTGCTCGTACAAAAGAAGACAGGAGCTTGGAGGTTCTGTGTGGACTATCGCAAGCTGAACCTGGTAACTAAGAAAGACGCCTTCCCCTTACCACGAATCGAAGACTCCCTCGCTAGCCTTACGCAGTCGGCCTGGTATTCCACCTTAGATCTGGCCAGTGGATATTGGCAGGTGCAAGTAGCCGAGGCAGACCGGGAGAAGACCGCCTTCACGACCCCGTTCGGACTATTTGAATGGGACCGGATGCCTTTCGGGCTCTGCAACGCTCCGGCCACCTTCCAACGCTTGATGCAACGCTGTCTTGGAGGTCAGTTGATGGAGTCAGTGTTGGTATATTTGGATGATGTGATTGTGTATTCCCCAGATTTCGATTCCCACCTCCGGCACCTAGAGGAAGTCTTCCGTGCCATGGAAAGGTACGGGCTGAAGCTGCAGCCGGACAAATGCCACTTGCTGAGGCGGGAAGTGAAGTTCCTGGGCCATGTGGTCAGCGCAGCGGGGGTGGCCGTGGACCCCGAGAAAGTCTCTGCAGTGAAGGGTTGGGACACACCTAAGACTGTGAGGCAAGTACGATCCTTTCTGGGGTTCGTGGGATACTATAGGAGATTTATTAAGGATTTCTCGAAGGTTGCCAAGCCCCTTAACCAGTTGCTGGTTGGCACGGGACGAAGCCGGGGCCGTGGATCGCCCTCTATTAACTGGGATAATGATTGCGAGATGGATTATCAGAGGCTGAAGAAGGAGTAGTTACAGGCTCCCATCCTGGCGTATTCTGACTTTTCTGAACCCTTTGTCTTATATACAGACGCGAGCAACCTGGGACTGCGGGCAGTATTGGCCCAACGGCAAGAATGAACGGAGCGGGTGATCGCTTATGCGAGCCGGAGTCTCCACCCGGCAGAGAGGAACGACGCGAACTACAGCTCCTTCAAGCTGGAACTGCTGGCCCTGAAGTGGGCCTTGAGCGAAAAGTTCAAGGACTACCTTTGGGGAGCTAAGGTAACAGTCATCACCGATAACAAGCCTCTAGTAAATTTACAGTCGGCGAAGCTGGGGGCCGTGGAGCAACGATGGGTGGCTCAGCTGGCCAACTTCGATTACAAGCTGCAGTATCGGCCTGGACGAGAGCATACGAATGCGGACGTCCTTTCCAGACTACCAGAGGGAAAGAGTCCCAGACATCAGGGGTATCGGAGGGAGAATAGTCGTGAGGAGGGCTACATGATAGGGGCCGTGGAGGCGCCAGGAGGCCAGCAGGAAGCTGCACCAGGGAACTGGGGGTGGGACCCCCGCCATTGGATAGAGAGGCAGGCCCAGGACCGGGACGTATGTCAGGTGAGGACGTGGGTAGAGCAGGGCCGACGGCCCACGCCAGCGGAATGGCGGGCCCAGACAGAGACTGGAAAGAAGTTACTGGGACAGTGGGAGAAGCTGGAGCTACAGGAGGGAGTGCTCTGTAGGAAGACCCGCGATCCGAAAGTGGGCGAGGAAGTGTGCCAGATCGTGGTGCCTGCCAACCAGGTAAATGCACTGGTCTCAGTATATCATGACCAGTTGGGACACCAGGGACAGGAGAGGACCGTATCCCTACTGCGTAGATTCTTCTATTGGCCGGGACTGGAGGCGTCTGTGCACGACTTAATTCAAGCTTGCCCCCGGTGCATGCTGTTTAAATCCAGACGAGAGGCCCGAGCACCGATGGTACCCATTCACGCGAAAGCCCCCCTCCACATAATGGCAATGGACTTCCTGACGCTGGGCCGCCCTCAGGATCGATATCAAAATATTCTGGTAATCACTGACCTATTCACCAAATACGCCTGGGCAGTCCCGACGCTCGATCAGACAGCCAACACCACCGCCACAGCTCTATGGCGAAATGTGTTCCAGACATTTGGGTGTCCCGAGTTCCTGCACTCCGACCAGGGGGCAAACTTTGAATCCAAGGTAATCCGTGAGTTATGCCAGTTGTATGGATGTACCAAAACCCACACCACGTCGTATCATCCCCAGGGGAACGGAAGCTGTGAGAGGTTCAATCAGACCCTATTGGGGCTACTGGGGACTTTAGATCAACGGCAGCAGAGCGATTGGGTGAGTGCTTTACCAAACCTTTTACAAGCATATAACAACAGTGTTCATAGCATGACGGGGTATGCCCCTACTTACCTGATGTTTGGCAGGCACGTACGGATGCCCACTGACCTGGTCCTGGGAGTAGCAGCAGACCGGGAAGAAGTGAGTGTGACGGAGTGGGTGGGGCGCCATCACCAGCGCTTACACTTTGCGTACGAACAAGTCTCTAGGAAGATACAAATGGCAGGAGAAAGGAACAAACGTTTGTATGATCGGACTGCTCGAGATGCCCCCCTGTTACCAGGTGAGAGGGTCCTGGCGAGGGATAACCGGCGGCAAGGAAAGGGGAAGCTAAGCGACCGCTGGGAAGCTATCCCGTATGTGGTGTGCAAGCAGCAGAGACCGGGACAGCCGGTGTACACCATTCGGCCCGAAGGAAAACCTGGCCCCGAACGCGTAGTACATCGGAACATGCTCCGCCCCTGTCCGAATTACCCCGAGGCTGTGATAGAGGGGCCCACAGAGCCAGTACCGGCGGCCCCCTGGATGGAAGGATGGGCTGTGGTACCAGGTCGATCTGTGGTGGCGATACCCCCGGCCGCCCAGAGGCAGCCAGGAATAGCACCCGAGCCAGCTGAACCCCCAGTGGCCCAGATACCGCCTGAGTTGGTACCTGAGTTGGTATTTTAGAGCAGTTTGAACCACAGTTTGGGTGCTTAGTATCCCTGTTGTTGGTGTGTATGGAGCGCTGAGTTGGGCTCACCGGGTACGCTATTCTGGATTGTTGTATTGCTCTCCCTCTCTCGTCTGGATCATAGACTTACATTGAGGAAGATACCGACGACCTTATAGGTGGAAGAATTAAACGAATGCTGATCTTGGATGAAAGAAACGAAGGCAAGACGCATCGTTGTGAGTATACGTCTGTGGAAAAGTGTTGATGGTGGCTGGAAAACGCCCTGTCTGTGCATCTGGAATTATTGCAGCGTGAAGGCAACCTAAGACGGAGAAATTACAGCAGTTGTGAGTAACGGAAACCTTCTTATGGGAGTGTGTGTATGTATTTGACCTGTATGTTTCTCTGAGTGCTTCCGAAAGAGAGTGGAAGGCCCTACCCCTGAGCTAGTGTGGTGGGTGAGCCGAAGGGTCTTTGTGAGGAAAACAACTCCAGTGACGAAAACCAACACTAGGCCGTGTTACCATCTCTACATTCTCGTCCAGGGCAAAGTAAAGGAAGACGGGCGTCTAATGTGTGCACTGAGTGGTGGGTGAGTTTTTGGATGTAGAAATTTTCACTTGAAGTGGTGCTGTGTAATGCTGTGTATTGCAGTGGGATTGCTGTTGTCTTGTCTGACGTACCCCCGCCTCCAGTCACTCGCTCCTGAGACGACGAAGAGGAAAGAACGGTCCTAGAGTAAGACCTGTACATGATTATGCTGTGAGTGTGTTTCAGTCTTCGAATCACGGAGTGGTATCTCGAAGTATTTTCCCAGCCAAACGCTCGGCGGACTTGAGTTTAGGAGTGGCGGTGAAGAACTGTGCTACTGACGGTGTGTGAGTATTACCCATGATATTGCTACCTTACCTGTGTCTTTTTGATCAACATAGAGCTTGAGGCGAAGCAGATCCGCCGGCCCGAGGTCTCGACGAAAGGGCGCCCCGGTCCAGTTTTCGATCGACCAACGGGTCTCGAGGAAAGGGCAGCGCTCGACCCGGTGAGCCGGCGTGACGTTTCTCGCCCCTCTATAGACCAACGAGCTCGCCGAGAGGGTTTTGGCCCCGGCGCCACCTAGGAAACCACTGTCCAGTTGACGCATCGCGTAGCCAGCCACCGTAAGTCCGCCACCCTGTTAAGTGAAATATAACTTGTTAAAACTGCCTAATCGACAGGGAAGAGGAGTGTGTCGTGAGGGTTGTGCAGAGAGCCATACCTATCCAAGGCTGTAGTCAGCGACGAGTCATCTGTGGAGAGAGAGAGACAGCGTGAATGTCGAGATAGCGAACTGTGAAGAGAGTCATACCTACCCAAAGCTGTAGTCAGCGACGAGGTGAGAGAAACCACTGGAAACCGATTCACTGTGCCTTTGTGTCCCAGCAGTCATCTGTGGAGAGAGAGAGACAGCGTGAATGTCGAGATAACGCCCTGAGAAGAGAGCCATATCTACCCAAAGCTGTAGTCAGCGACGAGTCATCTGTGGAGAGAGAGAGACAGCGTGAATGTTGAGATAACGACCTGTGAAGAGAGCCATACCTACCCAAAGCTGTAGTCAGCGACGAGGTGAGAGAAACCACTGGAAACCGATCCACTGTGTCTTTGTGTCCCAGCAGTCATCTGTGGAGAGAGAGAGACAGCGTGAATGTCGAGATAACGAACTGTGAAGAGAGCCATACCTACCCCAAGCTGTAGTCAGCGACGAGGTGAGGGAAACCATTGGAAACCGATTCACTGTGTCCTGGTGTCCCAGCAATCATCTGTGGAGAAAGAGAGAGCAGGGAAGGAGAGTGAGTCGACCAGCGAGGAGCTGTGCGAGATAGGCGGTGAACCGCCTCGAGTGAGCTACAGGTACGCGGAATAGGAACAAGTCCATACCAACACTGACTTTGATTTATTCTGCCTCCAGGAAGGAAGAGGAGCGCGCCACGGGCAGAGGGAACCAGAGGCGGGAGCCCGTTCCCCGACGCAACCCCCACCCCCTGTCACTCACTTGCTCGTGGCCCCCCCTGGAGGGCGGAGCCGGACCTTAGTTTTAATTTCCCTTTTTCCCCAATCCCCAGTACTTTTTAAATATTTAAATAAATAAAGAATATTTTTATACTTACCTGTTCCTCGTTGTTGTCTGGTCATTGGGTTGGTTTTGGGGACCTCCTCGAGGTGGAAGTTTAGAAGGGGCGTGGCTTAAATATTAGCGGCCCGCCCTTGGCTTGTGACACAGACGCCTGTCCAATGTCCCTGTTAAGCTTAACAGCACACTTTATTGACTTAAACTTCGAAAGACACAACATTGTGCTACACTGTCAGGATTTCACAGGGTCACTTTCTGCGGAGGCTTTGGTGAACGCATTTAGCTGCATGTTTCAGTCACTGGGAATCCAAAGAGAAAAAATCCACGCAATTTTAACAGACAACGCCAAAAACACGCAGAAAGCAATGAGAGACGCAGATTTCCCTGGCCTGCCGTCTGTGGCACACACTCTCCAGCTTGCTGTGCATGAGGGAGTATTATCCCAGCGAAGTATTTAGGAAATCACAGCCTCAGGGAGACGCATCGTTGGGCACTTTAAGCATTCTCCGTTGGCATATACCCGGCTGGAAAATGTTCAAAAGCAACTCGGCCAGCCGATTAAAAAACTCCGCCAGGATGTGTCCACTCGATGGAACAGTACATTGTACATGTTCCAAACTCTGTTAGAACAGAAACTGGCGCTTGCAGCCTATGCTGCAGAACACGAATTGCCATGCACGTTCACAATTCACCAGTGGAAATTAATCGAAAATATGGTCTCCATCCTCACCCCGTTTGAAGAGCTCACGCAACAGATCAGCGCATCAACTGCGTCCGCTGCGGATGTGATTCCGTGAATAAGGGCTCTCACCCGAATACGGTGGAGTCTGACCATGGTGTGAAAACAGTACTACCGGAAGCTGTAGTACATATGCAATTGTGACGATGCTAGATCCAAGGTAAGAGAAACTTATTATCTTCCCCTGTCTTCTAAACTTTGGCCAACTATATGGTAAATGGTAAATGGACTGCATTTATATAGCGCTTTTGACAGACCAATGGCCATCCAAAGCGCTTTACAAGTTTGCCTCACATTCACCCATTCACGCACACATTCATACACCGACAGCGGTGTCAGCCATGCAAGGCGCCATCCAGCTTGTCGGGAGCAGCTGGGGTTAGGTGTCTTGCTCAAGGACACCTCGACACTTGGTCCAGTGGAACTATATCTTTGTTAAATTTAAATAGATAATTTTCTTATGGCTTATTTGAAGGACGGCTTATGGTAATTTTAAAATATTAAACATTTTTGTCATAGTTGGAAATGGGGTACTCTGGTAGTATTTAACCCTTTAATACCTAATCCAAGAAATAATGGGCATCAGAAAATTCTATTTTTTTTATCTGAAGTCTTTATTAGGCCCTTTAACAAAATGTAAAAAAAATAACAGATTTTACAACAAGTAAAAGATTGTATTCAACAGGGTTTTATGCAAGGTTTATAGCTCATGGTGACACAACGGGTTACAGAAATGCATGTATCAAATATGATATGTACGACATTAAGGGTTAATTTTTAGACTATGTAATCTGACACAAATTTATGTGTGTGGCCTGCATGGCATGTCACTATAATTGATTTCACATAGTTTTTCATTTTTATATCCATTTCAGATACAAAGACAGATGTTCATAATAATAACAGAAAAAAACACTTGCCATAGTTTTGTCCTTTGTGGCAGTAGCCAGTTTTAGTGTAACAAGTTTTACATTTTGCTACCAATTATAAACTGTAATCAGTGTATTAAGAGGCTACATCCCATTAAGCTGATCTGATGTGTGTTGGTCTGCCTGACCCCTCTTTGTTTGGAATAAGTTACTCTGCCTTATTTGGGAAAGATGGCCTACAGTAGCCTTAAGTTCTCATTTTCTAAAATAAACACTTGGTGGTTCTTCAAGATCTTGACTGTAGCCTATTTATACAGTTTTTTCCTCAATTCAGTTAATTTAGAGTTAATTTCATTTCTACAAATTGTGCAAACTCTGCTAGATTACAGATAAAAGATTCCCATTCCCCTGCCATTATGTGATGGGCAGTGATCGGCAATCGGCAGATCATGATCTTGGTGATCGGTAATTGGTGATCAGACGCAAAAATGCTGATTGGAGCATCTCTACCATACCGGGACTGATTACTCTGCCAGCTGATCATCATTACATTGACTATATATTCTGCTACATTCTTCCACTTCCTTGTGAAGTCTTGATTTGCCCTGGGCATCATTACTGAGCGTTTACTTTGTTATTGTCTACCCGTGTTTGATTTGTGCCTATTCTATTATTCTGATTGTTTGCTGCCTGCCCTGATCTCTGCCTGTCTCACGTTTACGATTACTGCCTTATCTCTGCTGTTGTGTTTGCTGGTGTATGACCCTGCCTGTTGGACTACGGCTTGCCAATAAAACTTGCTAATGGATCCTCTGCCTACAGGAGCTATATTGCTCCTTGTCAAATAGTAACATAATGTTGGTATGAAAGCCACTCAAACATTGTTTTTTATTATGGGAGCTTTTATTAGTTTTATTCATTATTACCCCATTGTATTAACTATGTGTAATTACCAATACAAGTTTTACAAATGTCCTTTTAATAAAAATGTGTACATTGTCCTGAGTAAAATGTTTATTAACTTTAATAGCAATGCAAATGTAACTACCGTACCTTCATGAAAAATCAAACATAAAAAAACCTTTTCAATGTAAACACATAATATTTACATAATAAACATAACACCTGTGCACCACTGCAACAGCATCTTGATGGACACAGAAAGATAAGGGCAAAATAATGAATATAATCAGCATAAATTGTTGTAGCACTTTGTTTAGGAGGCTGAATGTATCAAACTATTATAAACAATGGTATTTAAATAGGTAAGTAATTATATCTTAGTTTAAAAGGCAAATAATCAAAATAATGAGTTAAACCAATAGCAAAAATGCAAAAGAACCCGATATATACGTAAGCATTAAAAATCTTAAAGCGACATTCCACTTTTTTTGAAAATATGCTCATTTTCCAGCACCCCTGGAGTTAAACGTTTGATTTTTACCATTTTTAAATCCATTCAGCTGATCTCCGGGTCTGGCTCTAGCACTTTTAGCATAGCTTAGCACAATCCATTGAATCTGATTAGACCATTCCTATGGCTAGGAACTATACTCTCATACTGGTGTAATAATCAAGGACTTTGCTGCCATAACATGGCTGCAGCAGGCGTAGTAATATTACGCAATGCCCGAAAATAGTCCCCTGCTATTGAAAGTAACCAAGGGGACTATTTTTGGGCAGTGTGTTATATCACCACGCCTGCTGCAGCCATTGATTATTACACCAGTATGAGAGTATAGTTCCTAGACATATCGGCCTAGAAAATCACAACTTTAAATTTTCCGTCGGTTTTAGTACACAATGTACATACAGAAGAATCAAGTTTTAACTGTGAGACCCATTTGAAGTCCTGGCTTCAAATAGTTTGTAAACAAACCTTTACGGGATGGAATATTATTCTCTTATCTGAGCATATAACACCAGCATCTTCATGGTGTTTACAGTCATGTGATCCTAGTCCATTGTGTTTGCACTCTTTTAAGCTGCTCTCACTTCCAGAACATTGAACTTCATCCAGCCAGATAGAGTCACTCCCCTGGCCAAAAGAAGCATCACTGTTTGCAATAAGGGCTTGGCCACATCCCACCTGTCTGCACACCACATCAGCATCATAAATGTCCCAAGAATCATCACATACAGTTCCCCAACTACCATTGTGAAAGACCTCAACTCTACCAGAGCAGGAATTACTACCATTGACCAGTCGAACATCACCTCCTGAAAAACAAGACAACTTCATTATAATTCAATTCATGTCAAACTCTTACATTGCTTTATTATGACAGACTAGTTGAAAATAATCATTGGGCTTTAGTAAAACAAACCCAAAATCTTACAACAGTGTAATGTAATGTAGAAACGAACACAGATATAATCTTACAACAGGATTAATGTCTGATGCATTAAACATTTGTATACCATCAATACCATCATGATTGACATAAAGAAGCATAACCTAGCCAAGAAGACGACATTCGGATCGAATGCAATGATTGGACTATTTTTTTATGGTCCATGATAAGTAAATTCCTAAAGCGCGTTGTGTTTCTGGTTTCATGTGTTACAATACTGATCAATCTACAGGTTATTTAGTGCTCTAACACATCCTAAAGTTTGCCTTCTCTGAGTTTTTTTTAAATAAAAGTAAATCAGGTTTAAATGTCAGAAGTTTCTTGTTACTTTTGTCCTGCTGCTAATACTGTTGCATTATGTTGAAAATGTATATTATTCTAATTTGATTTAATTTTCATACTGCTAATAAAAACGTTTTATTCTCGACAATTCAAGTTTTTACTGTCGAGTTGCTTTTGAAACATTTGATGAAACTGACATTTGAAGAGAATATAATTTCAATATTTTTTGCAAAGATAAACAATTATATTGAAATTATACTGAAGTCATTTTACATTTGATCAAAAGTCCACCTGCAATTAATAGACCACACTTGTGAGTTATTGACAACAGCAAAAATATATCTCTGTCTAAAACATTAGCTTTTAAAATGACGTTTTTCCGAAAAGTTGTACTTTCGCCCCTGCTCCCCCTATATATATTTATATCATTTTACTTAGTGTTTGCTATCAGGATATGAAGAGACTTTCAACCAGCATAACAAAAAAATGTTTCTTGAAAAAAAATCACCTGTATCCTGCCTTTAACCAAGTGTAAATACTATAATGATCTACAGCAGTGTTCTCAACTAAAGACCTTGGCTGTTTCTCAATATGCGTTCTTCAGCGATCTTGCGTTCTCGTGTCCTTGCTCTACGTCATCATTAACAGTCGAAGATCATTCCAAAGCCGTTTCTCAACGTCAAGGATACTTCCTTGGCAGGACTTGTCCTTACAAGTCACTTCCTTCAGAGGCTAGGCGAGGCTCCTTTTAAGCATTCGGAGAACACGTTAAATGGAACAGGCTAGCAAGTGCACGTCATTACGTCATTGGGTGATTGAAAGGTGTGCTTTCGGTGCTGCGCGCATAGGATTGTGGGTGATTTCAGCGAGTGAAGAGCGCGAAGGATACAAATTTGCATCCTTTCCTGTATATTTCTCGAACGAAGGACTCAGTCCTTGGCTGAAATTTCAAGGATCCTCGACATTGGAAAAGTCCTTCGACGGACGTCGATGACGTAGCATCCTCGAAATTCTAGCTTCCGAGGATCCTTCCTTGACATTGAGAAACGGCTCAATTCTCAAGAACGCAAGTACAGAGGACGCATGAAAATACCCGGATGTGTTCTTGATATCGAGGATGCATCGAGTGCTTCTTCTTCTTCTTCTTTCTTTTTGAAATCGCTTCACGCCCCATAAGTCATTGCGGCAAAAGAATGGCGGAGGTCAGGTGACCAACAGGAAGATCGCACACATCTCAATTCTCATAAGTGCGTTCTGTGTTCTCGCAACCTTCGGAGTTCGTTCTTCCGAGGTCGCCTGGCAAGTTCGATCTCCACGAGGACGCAAGTCCGTTCTTTGCGTTCTTGGAATTGAGAAACAGCCCTTGGCCCACCCAGGGGTGCGTTTCCCGAAAGCATCGTTAGCCAACTACGGTCGCAAATTCCATCGTTTCAGCATAGTTCACCGATGCGGGTGTTTCCTGAAACCATCGTCCAGCGGACATTCGCAAACTGCATCGCAAAGTTGTGTGGTTTGAACTACAGCTCTTCACCTTTCGTTAGAAGCATCGTTTCTTGATATTATCATATGTAGACTTACGTTGATCATGCTTTTGAAAAAAATAAGCAAAAAACATGTAGTACAGTTTATATCCATCATTCTAAATATATTACAATTTTGTTTTACGTTTTTAAATTTGTAAACAGAATTAAAGCGCTGCATTTGAAAACTGTGCATGTGCGCAGCTCTATGAGCTTTAAGACCCTGGGGAATCCCTGGGAGGAGTGACGTAAGAGGGAATTTGCTCAATATCTTGAAAATAAACAACAGATAACTAAATCACGATAACAAAGTCTTCCGATGCAATAGATGTTATTTACAGCAATAATCTAATTTGCACAGATTAATTAGTACTTCACCTCCCACGTGACATCATCAACTATGTTGTTAAACCAACATGGTTCAAACGACGAATGTGCGACAAATTGACTATGCTTTCGGGAAACAGTCGTGACAAGGTAGTTTGTTTCTCCAACTATGCATCGTACTATCTTGGTTCAGCAGCGAGTTACGTCGTTGTTCGGGAAACACACCCCAGAATGTTTTAGATGGTGTTTAGCTCCTTATTTCAAAAATTCTGGAAGGAGGTTGATGAGTTGAATCAGGTGTTTTATATGAGGAGACATCTAAAACATTCTGGGAGGGGGGTTGAGGTCTAGATCAGGGGTGTCCAGACTTTTTTGTGTGGTGATCTACTTTTAAAATGATACAGCCGACACGATCTACCTGCTAAAAACACAGTTACATTTTTTAATGACAATTTAAAAGTGTATTAGGACTATACTGCATATCTCTACATTGAATTTAAGGCTGTCCCCATTAGGCTAGGCTACTCCATTCTTTTTGAGGAGTTAAAAAAGTCATTGAGTACATGTCAAGTACTGCTTAAAATAGCGGAGATGCAGTTTAGTGAAACAAACTAGGAAAAGACAACAGTATCAGAAGCCTCTCTTTAAAAAAGAGAGCAGTGCGACGCGGCGATTCTCCGCTCTCAGCGTTCCTTCAAAGGCGCGTGCTGCGGCCGGCGGCAGAAACCGCAAGGCGCTCAGCGCGTATAAACATAGCATAAACAGCGCGTAAACACTATCCATAGAATATCATTCAAAAAAGGCGCCTGCAACTGCCATAAACGCTTTTGGTGTAATTGGCTCCTCTCATAATGCCTATTTCGCCCTCTGTTTTCCGATGCTCATGCAGCATCATATACAGTTAACTTATGTGCGATCTACCGGCATTGTCTTTGCGATCGACTGGTCGATCGCGATCGACGTATTGGACACCCCTGGTCTAGATGAACAGAGTTCTACAGTATAATTTAATTTACAACAGTTTACTATCCTGGAATTCCCCCTGTGGTATTAATGCATAATTATTGTATAAAAATTCAACATTATAATATTTTCATTGTTAAGTTTGTGTACAGTGCTTTCTTTATTTGTTGTCCAAAATCAACATTTTTGAACCTGATAGTGAAATGATCACCAAAAACATAGAATTGTTTGTTATTTTTACTGGGTCTTATTAAGAATCTGATCAGCAATTAAGCGCTATAGGGAGATATTAATGTTGTCAGTGAGCTAGAAAATTTGGGGATTAAATGGATGAATATTGTCATACCTGAGCATATAACACCAGCATCTTCCTGGTGTTTACAGTTATGTGATCCTAGTCCATTGTGTTTGCACTGTATAAGGCTGCTCTCATTTCCAGAACATGCAACATCATCCAGCCAGATAGAGTCACTCCCCTGGCCAAAAGAAGCCTCACTGTTGGCACCAAGAGCTTTTTCACATCCCACCTGTCTGCACACCACATCAGCATCATAAATGTCCCAATCGTCATCGCACACAGTTCCCCAACTACCATTGTGAAAGACCTCAACTCTACCAGAGCAGGAATTACTACCATTGACCAGTCGAACATCACCTTAAAAACAAGACAATTTCATTATAATTCAATCCATGTCAAACTCTTACATTGTTTTATTATGACAGACTAGTTGAAAATAATCATTGGGCTTGAGTAGAACAAACCAAAATGTTTAACAAAAAAAAATGTTTTCCCTCTATCTTACAACAGTATAATCTAATGTAGAAACGATCACAGAAATAATCTTACAACAGGATCAATGTCTGATGCATTAAATATTTGTATACCATCATGATTGACATAAAGAAGCGTAACCCAGCCAAAAAGAGGACATTCAGATCAAATGCAATGATTGGACGAACATTTTATGGTCCATAATAAGTAAATTCCTAAAGCGCGTTGTGTTTCTGGTTTCATGTGTTACAATACTGATCAATCTAAGGGTTATTTAGTGCTGTATCACATTCTGAAGTTTGACTTCTCAGAGTTTTTAAAATAAAAATAAATTGGGTTTAAATGTCAGGAGTTCCTGTTGGGACAAAAGTAACACTTGTTACTGTACTTTAGTAACAACGCTAATACTGTTGCATTATGTTGAAAATGTATATTATGCTTATTAAATTTCATTTTTATATTTTTTATACTGTTGGAAAAATGTTTTATTCTCAACAATTCAAGTTTTTAATGGCGGGTTGCTTTTAAAAGATTTGATTAAACTAACCAAGTGTAAATACTGTAATGTTCCCTTTCAGTTGGTCACTACGACATTATGTCGTGACCGATGAATTGGGAAAGCGCTTCACGGGGTCAATCTACTTCGAGAAACTACTTAAACGCCAATGAACTTGGCATGCAGGTATTTGCATCTGCCAGCTCTGCCCTGCCACACGGGTATTTAATGAGCAGCAGGTGCAATACCAAACCGTTTTTTTGCTTCGAAAGCCAGCAGATCATTTGCTATTGAGAAGCTCTCTTCTGCTCGGAAGTTCACGGCTTGCCGGAAGTTGGTCGGACAAACAGGACTACAGTGGAGGCTCGCAATTTTTCACCTCTTTGCTTTCTCAGTTTAAAACTTGAGTTTGAGTGTGTGCGTTGCCTCTCCCCTGTGTGCCTTATCAACTCAGCATAGCACAAAGAGTGATTTCCCTCCTGGAACCTGACGGGGTCTGCTTACCGGGCTTGTGGTGAGGCGGCTTCTGCCCTGTATACAATGGGATTGCTGCAGGATTATCAGGCTAAGGCTCTGAGGGACAGGCATGAGGGAGCTCATGACTCGCTGGTCTTTTCAGACCTCCGTGCGGCTACTGACCTGGCACTCTGTGTGACCAAGGTCACCATACAAGCATTTGGACGTGCGATGTCCCCCCTGGTGGACCTGGAACGCCATCACTAGCTGTGTTGAAGAATCGTCTCCTGAATGCTTAGATTTCCCAGACTGGCCTTTTCGGCGTCCAACAGTTCTCGGCTGCCCAAAAGCAGACTGAGGCCATCATGCCACATCGGAACCCAGCTGCCCCTTTCGCTTCATCTGTGCCTCTGTCACAAGTCGGGGCGGACCCAGATACTATAAGGCCATGCCCCTTTCTAATTTCCACCTCGAGGAGGTTCCCAAAGCCACCCCAATGACCAGACACACAAGGTACAAGTGAAATTTAAAATGAAACTTTATTAAATTATTTAAAATGGAAAAATCAGGGAAGGGAAAGGGGGGACTTAAAATAAGGGCCTCTTCTGGCCTCCAGATGAGACTTCCTAAAAGGGACAGGGGAGGGGGACTTAAAATATGGGCCTCTTCTGGCCTCTTTCTTGATCCCGTGGCGCCCTCCACTTGTCCAGGAGGCAGAGCTTCAGGGAGGAACAACTGCAGCTATGGTCAGTACTCTCTCTGTCGACCCGTTCTCGTCTGCAACACAGTATAGTATGTTAGGGGTGATGGAAACTTCCCTTACTTGCAGGTAGCGGCCAGCAGTGGGTACTTTTGCAGGTCACTATCTCGTAATCCTTCTCCTGAAAAGGCTCGTGGCTGAAACAGGGTCAACACTCTCACGACTCACGGTGACTTTCTCTCTCTCTTACAGGTGGGCTGGTGCCAGCGGACACGGTAAGTATTTCTCAGGTATCTCCTTCGTGCTCTCCTTCCTTAGAAGGTTCGTAGCTGTAACACAGAATCAACACTTTCACAACTCACTGTGGCTTTCTCTCTCTCTTACAGGTGGACTGGTATCAGCAGACACGGTAGGTATTTCTCTGGTATCGGATTCGTGCTCTCGTTCTTTAGAAGGTTCGTGGCTGTAACACAGAATCCACACTTTCACAACTCACGGTGGCTTTTTCTCTTTTCTCTACAGGTGGACTGGTATCAGCAGACACGGTAGATATTTCTCTGATATCTGACTCGTACTGGCATAGACTTTTTGATAGCCTACTAGGTGTGCGGTGAATGGATGTACTCACAGACCTTTCGCGGTGAGATGGTTACTTGTGATCTTTGCTTCCTAGGCCTCTGTACAACCCTGGGGATGGAGTACTGTCACCGCCAAGCCGAACGCTGCCCTCTCCTCTCCGTACGTGTAACTCCAGAGAACTGGACAGGGGCACACCTTTGAAGAGGCTCCGTGACAGACAGGTTACTACACGCTAGACTTCCATACACACACTGTGCCTTCTTTTACATGTACATCAGCACTCGAATCTCTACTCACGCAAAGGTCTGGATCTTCTGTACAACCCACCACCGACTTCACCGTCTACACAACAAGGGCTCTGGACACCACGCCCGTCTCCAACTGGTTTCCACTGCACAGCATATGATTTATAAGCGCTCCACCCACCGCACGGCGTCTTCTCTCACGGCCAACTCACTATAATGGCTCCTGACAACAGATACACAGCACGACACTGCACGACATCAAGTGTACACACTCAGCAAAGTCAAGACTCACCCACGACACACTTCAGTGACAAATAGTAAGGTCAGGCCAAGACCTTCCCGGAGTCGGCTATGGGCCGGCGGGGTGCTGTAATGAAGGCTGATGGTTGAAAGTAGCTATGGCAATGGCCCTCCTTCCTTAAGATGCTACACGACCGGCTCACCTACCACTCTGCTCCGTGGCAGGGCCGCTATCTTCGTTCACCTGGGGCTTACACACACATGAAACAATACATTTCCAATAAATACATCCAGCTGTAAATTCCTTGTACTCACGATAAGTTGTCACACTTTCTTGTTCAGGCCTCCGTGATATCCACACGGGCTAGTTTCATTCTTGGTGTACATATTCCAATCGTATTCATCCGACTACTGTATTGAAGACATGCATATCAACTTTCTCACAGCATCAATAAACTTCCAATATACTCAGCCACTGATTTCCTCTTCTTCCGTTTCCAACTCGTTTCTCTTTTAATCCTCTGTCTGCACGCCACCACAACACAGTATCCGTTCACCACCGTAAACAAGGAACCCAGTCAACACCACAAGCCCGATGGGCAAAATGAACCTTTGGTTCTCGTGTCCTCTTCTGTGGTGTTCCTTTAATAAAAACGACCTCCACTCCTTTTTTCAGCTCCTTCAGCCGTCTTCTTTCCGCTCGCTTTAGCAATCCCCGGATCAACGGCGCCTTCTAAGGAGGGGGTGTTTAATCCGCCCTTGGCGGAACGGAGCTTGCCCCGAAAATCAACTCTCCAGTCAACCGCCCTCATACTGTGTTTCTATGGTCCTATTTATCTGTCTCCTCTTCATACATCCTCCAATCACAGATTACCACTTTAAAATCCGCACACCTGTTTCTCATAAGCCCTGATTGTGTTGCCCCGGGAAACCAGGAAGTCGAAAGGTGTTTGTGAAGGAAGGTCTGGCAGAAAACCATCTTCAGGCGGAACCAATCTCAGCCACTTTTGCTTCCGCCCGCCCCACCCGCTCAGCCTGCTAACCTGGGTGGAAAACGTAGACCAAGTGGCCCTGAGACGGGCGACCTGGAGATAGAGGGGATCGCTCTTCGGGAGATGGTGAAGGCACCACTACCCCCCGGAGGAGGACCAGGTGGGGAATCCTTGGTTTCAGTTATTTCCTGTTCCCACAACCACAAAAAGAGCTAATTCTCCTTCCGTCTCCAGGTCTTCCGAGTAAATTGGAGCTACAACCGGACTCATAATCCACCAACCTCCTCTTCCTCTATTGCCAGCGGATGCGTTGAGTGGCTTGGGACCCTCACAATGGAGTCTTACCTGTTCACCCTCTCATCTGTGGATCCGGGTGAGTGTTAGATTACACAACACTTCTGTCGGTGTGACCATGAAACACCTCCACTCTGCTCGCCGTGGGTACACCAGTCATGCCGTTAATTCCTCTCGTTCGTTACCTGGGGGCTTGGAAACAGCTTCCCAGCCCGTTGCATCGGCTCTTACGCACAATCCGTCTCGGCTATGCGATTCGGTTTTTCCGGGGACCCCCCAAATTCACACTGCGTGCGGAGATTGCTGTCCTACTGGCGAATCTGGAGGGAACCTCAGCTGCACTGGCATATTGCCTCGAGTTGTGGGCTGTATCTTGCTCTCATCCATTTCAGCAAAGAGCTCTGAGGCAAGATGTATTAGTTCGCACCGACAACACTATGACTGTATCAATACAATGGCGTATATTAATCCCCAAGGTGGTTTGCACTCTCGTCACCTGTCGCATCTCGCCCGTCATCTCCTCGTCTGGAGTCCAATTTGTGCCATTCACATACCTGGGTTGCTCAATACAGTAGCAGACACGCTCATGAGCAGCGCGTCCGGCAAGTGGCAACTCCACTCAGTTCAGTTCAACATTGGAAACCTTTCGGCAGAGCATGGATAGATCTGTTTGCTTCTCCAGAGATAATCAATTGTCCCGTTTATTTATTAACTGAGGGAACACCCGGTGTGGATGCACTGGCACACAGCTGGCCACGGGGTCTACGCAAATATGCGTTTCCCCCCAGTGAGCCTTCTTGCACAGACACTGTGCAAAGGCAGGGAGGACGAAGAGAGCATTTTACTGGTTGCGCCCTTACTGGACCACCAGGAATTGGTTCCCAGAACTAACGGGAGATGCTTACACGCTGAAATGGAACCTGTTTGACGATTGGTGTTCTTTTTAACAAGAAAACCCCAGAGAATGCCCTGTCAGTGTCGTGCTTTTATATCTACAGCATCGGTTGAAGAGGAGGCTGTCCCCAGAGCCGATCCTGGACTTCTGGGGGCCCAAAGCAATTTGTGAGGGGGCCCTGTCATTGTGTTCATAAAAAACATTCACTGTCTCTGCTTAAATGTAGCTATGAAATTGTTAACTAAAACACGTTGTATTATCTTACAGCTGTACATTTTTGCCACATGTACATTACTGTGACACTCATCAGAATACTTTCTAATTATATTACACATGTTTTCTGAAAAGCCCAATAATCTGTTACATTAATACTTAGAAAACAAGGTCTACTGCCAAATATATTCTTTAAGAAATGTAGAACATCAGGGAAACAAATGTAAAATTATGAATAAAATTAAACCTAAATAGCTGTCAGATAAACTATAACAAACAACTCAACAGATTTTCCGATATGTTGAAAGGGCACGATCAGCCTCCAGAGGTAAACATACCAAAATACATCAATAATTCTCTAAATATGCAAACTTTAAATATAATGTGTATTTAAAAAAAATGCTAATAGCAGTCACACATCTTGCATTAATAAATGTGTTTATTTTTTTTTAAACATATAAAAGATTTAGATTCTTAATGTGTACAAGCATTTCTAACAAAACACACGGGACTAAAACTGAATCTAGAGATTTGGACTGCAGTGTTTGTTATAATTTAGTCAAGACTAAATAGGAATTTAAAATATAAATGTGTTCTTAATCTTTTTACTTCACATTCATGGTGCTTGTCTTTCCTTCTCCGGATGGATAGCTTTAAATCATATCCGAATGAAGAATCATGTCGATAGGTGCGTCAACCGCATGCGGAGTTGCATAGATGGACTGATAACTGGAATTAAAGCATCGTGAGATCAGACTGCTTGTTATAATTTCGAAGGCTCTTGCAGCACAATGATGTCACTGACCAGCTGGTCTGTGCAGCTCTGCATGAAGTAAAGAACAAGGGGGCCCCCTAGTGGTGCGATGCCCTACGCAGCTTGCATAGCCTGTGTATAGGGAGGATCGGCTCTGGCTGTCCCATCTACTCCTCCTTGGGACCTGTCCGTGGTGATGAAAGCCTTACAGGACGCTCCCTTTGAGCCTCTGCAGTCTATAAACGTCAAGTTTATAACAATGAAAACTTTGACTATCCTTGCATTGGCCTCTGTTAAGAGGATAGGGGACTTCCATGCATTTTCGGTCGACGATTCATGCCTTTAGTTCAGGCCTACTGAATCCAGCGTAACACTGAGACCCAGTCCGACTACATGTCCAAGGTTCCCACCACTCCTTTCAGAGATCAGGTGGTGAACCTGCAAGAGCTGCCTTTGGAGGAGGCAGACCCAGCCATGGCTTTGTTATCTCCTGTACGTGCACTGCGACTGTACTCAAGCTCAGCTTTGTCTGTCACCAAGCTGAGGATGTTCCATTGGATTGTGGACTCCATCGGGCTTGCTTATCAAATGCAGGGCATCCCTTGCTCCTTTAATTTGAGTGCTTACTCTACGAGGAGTTTGGCATCATCTTGGGCATGAGCTTGTGGTTTCTCGCTGACAGACATCGGTAAAGCTGCTGGCTGGGTGACACCTAACACGTTTACTAGATTCTATATCAAGCCGGTAGCAGATGTCAAACCATGTGACTGTTCAAAGACTTCCATATTGGGAACCTATCGGTTGTTCCATATTTATATGCCACCCAGTAATAACCTCTTTAGGGGGTGGCTTCCGCAGCATTCCTAGTTTCGCTAGGAACTTCCCAGTTTGCCTAATTCACTACCGTAGGTTAAGGTACTTGTAGTGACCTGCCTTCAGCAGTAAGTCCAGGTACCGCCCCTTACGTGGAGGGCGGAAGATTTACACAGGCACTGGAAGGGTCAGCTTTAGTGGCACTTTTGGTGGGAATTCCCAATTCATCAGTCACGATGTGACGTCGTAGTGACAAACTGAAAGGGAACGTCTTGGTTACGTATGCCAAGGTCTGGAGTTGAGAAACACTGCTGTAGATCGTCTCGGTTATGTATGTAACCCTTGCTCCCTGAAGGAAGCGAACGGAGACGTCATGTCCAGTCGCCACAGTTTGCTGTTCCACTGGTTACGTATGCCAAGGTCTGGAGTTGAGAA